>NW_016172560.1:0-7396 GCF_001687245.7 Rhagoletis zephyria | reverse complement strand
TTAGCTGTAGCTGAGTTTGCAGAGGTGCTCGCTGTTATTTCTTAGATTCCAGACTGTCCCAAGATGTTGAAATGTTAACACATATTTGAGTTTTGTATTACCAAGCTATGAAAAAGCATCTGCTATGTGCTTCGCGTATTTGAACGAAAAAGCCGCCGAACACATTTCTATGTAAAGTAAACCCCGCTGCATACTTTATTCGATAGTTCCGAACTGGTTCTAAATTCGACAAATAAGATCTAGTTCGTTCTGCATCCCTTTTTCTATAGTTATGAACCATTTCTAAATTCGTCACTTTAAATATAGATTTCTAGCGAAAAAAACTGAAAAAAATTAGTTTTTTAAAGGTACCACTTTTCGCCGATTTTGGACTGGTGGGGATCTAGTTCCTATCGGACTAGTTCCTTTTTGGCGATAAAGACCTAGTACGGAACTAGAAATTTGATTCACTAGTCCGCGGTTTCCCTAAAGGGTATGTACATATATGTGTATGTATGTATGTATGTAAATAGGCGCATATTCAACCAACATACATATGCACATATTTATGACCTATCCATACACACTGTGCCTTGCCATTCACCATGCACCTTCATCTAACTGTCGCTAAACTCATATTCATTTTCTACTTTCAAAGCTTTTCTTTCAGCGTCTAAATTATGAATGTCACACAGCACACTCATATGTCACACCATTGGCAAATTGACTGTGTTTCTCTTTTTCCAGCAGACTCTTTTGGTCTGCCAGTACGTGTCTGTCTACTGGTGTGTATGTATGTATGTATATTTATGATTTGTTTTTGTATTTTTAATTTTTGCTGGCTGGCTACTTATTTTCTTGCATTCATTCATTACCCACTCACAGCTGCAGTTTTCCTTACACCCACCTACTCACTCACCTACAACTTGATTTATAGACATGTATGTATGTATGTGCATTAGACCGTACCATCATACATGCAAAAGTAAAGTATTTGTGGAAGGCAATTTCAAAAAAAAAAAAAAAATTGGTTTTAGCCGAAACTAGGGGTCGTCTGTTTACATTTTTTGGTGACACCTAAATATGGTAATAAAAGGAATTTGTTTAAAATGGTTCTACTGGACTCATCAAAAAACTTCCAAAGCAAAAGTTTAATAGTTTTTGGCGAGCTTAAATTTACTGGCATTAGGATGGTAAGTTAAGGTGATAAGAACTGACATCTTGTGGGTAAGCACTAGAATGGTGCACTTGAGGTCAATGAACTTTGAAGCACAAAAATTGTATCTTCAAGACAAGATCATCGATATATCATTCTTTAACATCAGACTATACTAAATGCCGAAGATATGACGAAAAATTAAAGTTCGCAAAAAAAAAACTTTCGAAATTGGCTTCCAAACCCCACCGGAAATTCTCTAGACAAAGCTCTGATTCCGTCTATAACCTGGGTAGTATTCCGTAACTGGAATTTTCTCGACAGTGCCAAAACAGATACTGACATAGAAATCTCTTTTATAGATAAGCTATTGCAGCACTTAATAGATTTACTAAACAATGTTCTCACCCAAGAGAATCTGGAAAAGCTCAAGTATACAAAAATTAATCAGGATAAGACTTCTGGCTCTCTCGTAGTGCGCAATATCTTGACTTGGGTAACCAGTTAGATAGATTTTCCCTAGTACGCTTACGTTGCCAGCACAGTATTTGTCATGCGACAGCCTTAGAAGGGTAACTTTATCGGGCACGGGATAGGTTGCCCTGAAACAAGTAAGTATGTATATCTTCTTAGAGCCTGGACTGGCACCAGAATAATAGTTGCACTTTGAGATAATCACTTTTGGTGTTTGGAAGATTTCCTTAACTAAGATACTTTTTAGTAGTACCTGGACTGGCTGTATCCTACAAAATCCTATCTGGACTAACCAATCCTGGCAAGTTTTTTCTCGCAAGGGTTTTCTTTGATACTACAATAACATGCCCTGACAAGTGACATCGATACAATAATAAAGTATCGGGGCACAGGCTAAACAATCTGTACCAGAGATTAGACTGGTTGTAGCATACAAGAACTGATCAGAGATTTTTATTTCCGCAGCTGGAGAGATACTTTCGAAAAAAGTCATCTCTCTTAGTTGCTGGACTAGCTCTAGCACTCTACACCTTGACTTGGACAACTGATCCTGGTGCCGGCTAGATATTCGTGACAATGATTGTCTTGTCACCAACAGACGATACAACGGTAAACTATAGGAGCTATAAGAAGGTGTACGTCGAATTTTTTCTGGTGCGGTCTAATGTGCATATCGGCATATAGTTGCAGCTATTCCTCTACCACGTAATATGTACATACTACATGCTATTCCACTGTCAGTCGTGTTCCGGCGCTAAAGTGTTTCGTAGGCGCCAGTTTTTTTTTTTTTCATTGGGAATATCATTGCGATTGTAATTAGTGTCAACGGTATGCGGTTTGTAAATACATATGCATGTATCTATGTGCAATAAATGTGCAAATATATACAAGTTATAGTTATTTATGCAATTTCCTAGTTGGCTTTGGCTGCTTGTTTTTTTTTGTGTTGGTTAGTTATTTGCTCTTTTAATATAGAATGTTCAGAGTTATTATATTTTACGCTGAGCTACTGTCATTATTTGCAACTATAGGTAGCTATCATCAATGATAGTGCAATGAAATTCACCACACGAGTTTCTTTACAAACTTTTATTTATACATATACAAATATATGTATGTTTATGTACTAGGAATGTTAATCCCAGGATCCCGGGAGCCCATTCTTTTTAAGGTCCCAAAAATCCCTGGATTTGTAATTTGCACTGATGGAAATAATAGAAACTCCTTTACCTGACCAGTATTGGCTATATTTCTGTTATTATTTAATACTTCATATTTTTCTATAAATGTCTAGCTCATTATACATATAACACTGCGCGATAGTAAATTCTATTAATTATTTTTAAATATCAATATATTCGCGAAACCATAGGCCAAATATAGTAAATAAAATAGCGTTTTTAGTTTTTCACTCTGGCGTCAGTAATTCAAAAATGATTTAAAATTCAGAGAAATCCGCTTAGAGAAGAAGTATGGGTTTAGAATTAAAGGGGAAATCCCGTAGAATTTAAGCAGGTTTATGTTTTTGGTGCAGAAGAACTGGTAGGTATTGAAAATGTCATTTTAAAATTGTATCCCTGAAATTTCGCAATATTTGTTTTTGAAAAAATTATATGTCATATTATGTTCTTTATCAGATTAAAAAAATACCTATTCATCCTTGTGGATCCAAAATATTTTATTTTTTTAAATTCTAAAAAAATTTATTCTGCATTTGGTACCCATATTTTTATTCTACATCGCACTGAATTTTTTAAATAATTTTTGGAATTAATCATATCTTTGGATTTACAAAGTCCTTTCAAATAAATCCTGACGTCAAAGAGAACAAATAAACATTCAAACATTTCAAATCCATTTGTTTATTGTTTATTTTATGGTAGGCGAGCTTCTCAAAAATATATGTAGAAGCAATTTTTTCGATTTAAGTTGTTGAAAAGTAATGAATATCTAAATCCCGGGACTAATCCCGGGATTCCGGGATGGTGATAATGACATATCGAAAATCCCGTATTCGGAAAAAGCAGAACAATTAACATCCCTAATATGTACATATGTATGAGTATATATTTACGTTTGCGTAATTAAAATAGCGGCGTCAGAAGGTCACTTGATTAGCTGACTAGGTAGTCCATGTAGCCTATTGGGACTGAATGGCCACTTAGAGGGAAATATGAAATGTGAATACAATTTTATAGGCAGGCATATGGTTGTATGTATAATGAAGTAAACAATATACATACATACATGCAAGCACATTAGGGTGGTCCTTAAAAAATCAAACTAACGATTTTTTTCAGTCTCATCCCCTCAATCGGTAATACCACGGTCACAGATGTCACATACAAATTTTGGTCCCGACTGGAGACGGTTAGGGCGTGTAGCACAGAGGGCAAAGTACATATTTCTTTATAGAGACTCAAAAAATTAAAATTATTATTTTTTTTTATCTAATACCCAAAATCGATACTACCATAGTCGAAGATGTCACATATAAATTTTGGTCCCGACTGGAGTCGGTTAAAGCATGTGGCAAATGCATTTTTTTTTATTTAATACCCAAAATCGATACTACTACAGTCGAGGATATCACATATAAATTTTGGTCCCCACTGGAGTCGGTGAAGATGTCTGCATAGGGTAATCTGGGCTTTGACCTCTGTGCGACACACCCTAACCGGCTTCAATCGGGAGCAAAATTTCTATGTGAAATCTTTGACTATCGTAGTATCGATTTAGGGTGTTAGATGAAAAGGAAAATTAATTTGAATTTTTTGAGTCTCCACAAAGGAATCTGAATTTTTCCCCCTGTGCGACACGCCTTAACCGTCTCCGATCGGGACCACAATTTATTAGTGATATCTTCGACTATAGTGGCATTGACGTCGGGATTGAGTCTGATTTAAATATTTGCTTCGTACATTAAGGACCACCCTAATGTACATGCTTAAGTTGTTTTCACGTAAAATATTGCAGCAAATTGCATAGAATTAAAAATTAATATGACTGCGCATTTTCAGTAACCGAACAATAAGTGCTTAGTATTTATCAGCAAATGTTTTGGTACAGTTTTTCGCTATTAAAATAAAAATGAATACATTTTTTTCAAAATCCTTCTTTTACTTTTGCTTGGTCATTGAATGATTGCCAATTGTAGAAGTACAATTTATTCAAATTGTCAATATTTATCTTGCACAAATAGCGAAGTCGGTTCGGCGAATTATAGATTGCAGTACAATAGACATGCAATTTATAATTTAAAACTTGGATGTCGAATAGTGCGAGCTATAGTCGTCAGAATGAATCATGGTTTAATCATGGAGTCTAATTGATTACGATCTGGCTAACCTAATGGCCTCTACTCTGTCATGTTGTTCTTCAAGCCCAGGCAGATTCTTTTTAAAAGATACATAGTTTATTTTCGAACAGTTTTGTGTTGAAGGGCTTCACAGTCTTCTTCAAAACATCAATATCGCTTTCATGGAAGTTCTGAGCCCAGTAACTAAATCAAACTGAAGTGAACAATCGCGTGTACAATATATTTATTGTTACATAGTATATATGTATATATGCACTTTAGGCCGGTCCCTAAAAATTTGAAAATCTAAGTTATTATAATTTTATTCTATGTACAAAATAGTACGTTCGCCAAAATTTAAGAACCATTTTTAGGGGTTGGTATCAGATTAAAAAATTGAAATTTGCAATATTTAGCTCCATAAGCCGTTATTTGTTAAATTTTTTTTCGGACTAAGTGCAGTATTTTTTAAATTTCTCTAAGCTTTAAACAACACAGATCTATAAATAATTATCTTCAAAAAAAAGATAAAATTTCCTGAGCTTAAAACGCAATAATTTAATTTTTAGCTATGGGCAGAATTTTGAGATAATGGTATTTTCGTGTTTTTGGGGGGCATGATTTCTGATCAACCCTATCAACACAATGAGTACTTCGTTGGAAATACATTTACATATAACGCGTTAAACGACATACTTTTTTTGACCGGACCAAAACTCGCTGAACCATGGCGGGTCAAAATTTTGATGATTTTTTGCAATTAAAAATTAACGTTTCCAAACGCTCCTAAAATAAATATTAAAAAAATTTTGAAACTTTCATAGGACAAAGTAAAGGGGATGTCCATACAAAAATTAGCTGTTGATATTATTTTTGGACCACCCTAATGTAGTAAAAAATTGCAATTTACATATCGCTCATTTACTTCAATAGTGTCATAATATACAAAATTTAAATTTCAAGTTGAGTATGCAGAAACTACCGCTACCTCTTCTTCTGCGTTGTGTAAAAATTTCATAGCTGTATGTAGATTACCAGTATCTCACTAGAACAAAATATGCATTCATTTTAACTATGGGAGTATACATATTTCAAAACTTGAAAGACGTTTTTTCGAATTCGACTTTTTTGAGTTATGACACCACTGCAGTAAATGAGTGATATTTACATATATAGGTATTTTGGGTGTGTGTTTTACAAACCATTTTCGCCTGTAGTTTTAAGTCAAGTTATTACCTGAAAAAATACAGAAAGAAAGTGTTGGTTATTATCATGAAAGCGATTATGAATAAACCTTAATATGCATGTACATACTATATATGTATAGGAAGTATAAGTTATCAAAAGAATAAATTTTGATTAGAATTAACTGAGAAGTAATAAATATTAAACAATTTTCTTTATCAAATCGAAATAGTGGACAAACACTAATGTTCGTGTGTGAAAATGAACCACCAAAAGGATTTTTCTCCATGTTTATATTTATGTTTATGTTTAAGTTTATGTTTATGTTTATGTTTAAGTTTATGTTTATGTTTACGTTTATATTTATGCTTACGTTAATGTTATTGTTAATGTTAATGTTAATGTTAATGTTAATGTTCAGTGCAGTGCCATTCAACGGAGGGCCATGAGAGTATTGTTTTACCGTATAATGTTTTTATCATGGTAGTTACCCAGCGGCGCACTGCTAAATGGGGTCCGCACACAATATGCATTGCGTAATTCATACAAATAAATGATTAAAACACCGGTGACCCAATTTAAAATTGTAATGCTTATTGTAGGCAGTCTACTTACAATGCACATTACAATCCACAAACGAAGACGCATTGTAATGACCGATGATGACCGATTACAAACAAAACCAGTATGTAAAGGACGCTAACCACAAAGCGGCCATGCCTATGGCAAAGTAATCGGGATTGTTCCGATATACCGCCTTCGATGTTTTGAAGGAGTATTCGATTACGTAATGTGCATTTGCGCCGCTGGGTACTATATACATAGTTAGAGCGCACTGATTGAAAAAAATATATATATTTATGCAGATCACTCATACGCCCTGTCATGCGAATAACTTTTTTCAGTATTCCATGAATAGGTTAGCTGCAAATGCTATATGTAAATAGATACATATTTCCGAATGTGTTCAATATGAATATATGCATACAAATCCATAAATAATTTAAATATTTTTATGAATAGCGACTTAGTAATTGTGCGCATTTTAAACGATTTCATAGCGAATTATTCACCCTTTGCCCTTTACTTAATTGACTTCCGATTGCATTCAAACCACTCAAGTACACATAGAGCAATCAAAGCTACATACAACACATCAAAGAAGAAAAACACGTGTACAGCTTAATGAAGGTTTAAAAAACATGATACATTTGTTCAATCAATTAAAGCCAAGCTTGTGTTGCATAAAAGATTGTGTATAACAGGTTTAAAGAAATTCATGGCCGCTGCTGCATATGTAGATA
>NW_016172559.1:0-12944 GCF_001687245.7 Rhagoletis zephyria | reverse complement strand
GCCTCAGTTAAAGCTTTGGTACTCTGAATAGGTCAGGAAAGATGGTGAATTAAAAATTATAGCTTTTAAATTCTATACCGCTTTCATTCAACCATATGCGCTCGTTTTTAGATAATCAGGCAGGTTCTGCAATTCACTTCCGAGTGAATTTGAGTCAAGATCGCTTTGAATTCAAATTGGCATTTTTGAAATTATGCACTTACAATGTATACAGAGCTTTTATTTACATACCTTTCAGCAAATTCGGGACCAAAATGTTGTTATAGTTTATTGAAAAACCCTAAAAGTGAAGTCTCCCTTGCCCATTTGATTCTGACGAACATGTTATTTTAAATTGTTTAACTTTTGAAGATCGTATGCGATATGTACTATCATCCCAAGTTTTTGGGTTAAGAAACGCTCTTATATCGGAAGCGCTGATTGACATTTGCTAGCAGTATGTGCAAAAATTTACTGGATTTGAAATTTCGTAGCCAGAATCCTAAGAAGTAGCTGTGCAAGTTTGAAAATTTGAGATTCAAGTTTCCTACAGCCGAAAACCTTAGAGCCAGGAATTCGTATACTAAGGCCTCATTTGCGACGCTGCAGGAGGCAGATGCTGAGCAGCCGAAAAATGTTTTCCATGTTTTATTACATATTATATGGAAAAGCGGACCTTTAGGATTTTTTTATAACTACTCATTTTTATATGTAGTCTAGTGAAATGTGAAAGCTTAAAGCTTTCATGTGAAAACGCTTTAGTTGTACTTCAGCAAGCATGTGTTATGTATTTATACGAATTCTTTAATACGATGCAGATTACTGAAAAGCTCAAACAAATTGTATGTATGTATTTAAATGATATGATAAATTACAAAACTTTAAAGTGAAATAATTAAACTATTTTTGTTTATTTTATTTTATATTCTATTTACACTTTGCGCCTGTTGCTGCGCTGATTTTACTTTTACCCACTAACTCCAAAAGTATATTAAGTACGTGTTACGTTTAACGTTTCATTAAATACTAATTAATTTGCATATGCATGAATATCTGCATATACCGCCAACGTGCTATTTACATACCAAGATATTAAAATATGACTGACTTCACCATAAGTCTGGGAGGTTTTAAGGGACTCTAACTTTTCATAATGACGAAATAAAGTTTTGTAATGCTGGAATGGTACTGGACATTAAATGACAAAAAAAATTCGTGCCAAAATTGAGCATTAAAAAATACAAATGCCAAAACGTTAATCGCGTTAAAAGTCATTATGTTTGTTTACACTTGGCATTTGCAAACGGCACACATTTTTTTTTGTCATCTCAGTGCCTAGCAGAAATCTGGCATAACACTATTTATTGGTTTTTACTGGAATTTAAAAATCTAGGTGCGTTCATTGGAATTCTATCTTTTACTAATAAGGTTTTTATTAAAAAAAAAATATGTAGCTTTAGCCACTAAAAAATAAACTTTTTTATTAAGTGTTTCTTGCATTACGAGTAATTATAAGTATACGTAATACCGTTTTCTACTTAGTTGATATGATAAAAAAAGCCATTATCGATATAAAAAAAATTAAATTACTAAGTTAGAAATCTCTGTATTGTTTAAATAAGAACCCGCTACTTTTATAAGCTTTTGGCTTTAAAAAATTCGACTTTAATGGACGGCTATTTATTTAAAAGAAAAGTGAAGAAAACGTTTTTTTGTTTAGTTACTAAAATATGATAAATACTAAAAAATAAGCTGGTAAAAGTAGACTATTTCTTATTTTTATATACTTCCAACTTGAATAAGAGCATGCTGCAGACTGCAGATGTTGCGCAACATTACTGACGGCATCTAAGCTACTATTTGCGTTCATAAACCGGAGAAGGGCAAAATGAAGACAGATTAAAATTGGAAAATAAGTAGTTGAACACATTTTTGGCACAGCCAAAAAACTTGCCATACAAATTTTAGATTTATGAGCGTCCTCAACGACGTAAAAACGTAATGCGTGAGTTTTTGCTAGTGTTGGGCAGTAATGATATTGAAAATAGTAAGTACTCCAAGTATTCCAAAATGTACTCAGTACTAAACATTACCTTGGCATTGTAAATACAACCACCGGAAGTAATTTTTTCACGATATTCTTGGGCACAATAAAAAAATGTTGCCACTGACATACGTATGCTGCCATTGAACTTTTTTATAGTTATCAAAAAATGTTAAGGGTCATTTACAAGACTTCATCGTTATACGGAAGTAATTCCGGTGTAATATGTTGCCCCTCTGCTTGGATAACCTTAAATATCATACTTCAAGGCATCAAACGAAATCGCGTTGAACCCTAAAATAATCTGAAATCCCTATATAGGAGGTTTTTTTCTGGCTGGTTGCTGAAAACATGCCGCCATTATCGGTATTACTTGGACGTATTTATCGCGAGAGAATCTCATTATTTGTTTTAAGTGGACGAATGGAGTTCAAAATGGCTGGAAGTACGTTCACTAAAAGATTGATGTTGGAAAATTTAGGAAATCTTTGAATTTATAGGCCTTTAATTCGGCTACACGACTATCTGATCTGGGCTTATAAAGGGCTGTCTGCAGCTCTCAAGCAAAACGAAAAATAAAATAAAATGACGCACGAGAAATGGAAAATAAATTTTCTTCTATAAAAATTGTTTAAACCAGTATGCAGCTCTCAAGAACAAAATGTTTGTATATTTATTTCTTTTAGAAAATTTATAGCAACAGCAAAATGCTTTAAAATAAGATTTCCTTCTTGTAATGTCAATTTAACTGTGTTAAATCACTGTGCCACTCAACGATTCATAATGATCAGCACTCAAAGTAGCCAAAAACTAAAATGTATTCAAGCTCTAGGCACAATAATGAAGCATATTTTCGCGCAATTTTTTTTCGAAAATATGTTTTTTTCGTTGTTATAGCAGTAATTTTATTTTTATCGTGTCGAGACCTTGCGTAATCCTTTATTTTTCACCTTAATAATCTATTACTAAAAGCCTATTCTAAACCAAGGAACGTATCGCATGTTATTGAGGTCTACGTGAATGACAAGTACGCTGATCTTTTGCGAAATATTAAACATCGCAAGAAAATGTAGAAAATCAATACTTATTTCATTATTTCCCAACCGTTTTTATATTACAACAAAGAAACAAAGGAAAGGACAAATGAGATAAGTACTTAAGTAAAAAAATTATATTTTAACTTAGGCTGCGTGAAAAGGAAAAATGTGTAACTGAACTAAACAAAAAATATTTATTTATTTGTAAGAGTAATAAAAAGAGTCTACATATCCTTAAACGTACTCAGTGTTCCCATTACTAGTTTTTACGCAGAAGCGTGTTGTTTCAAATGAAATGTTGCTAACTAGAAGCGTATTGTGGTTTGATACTTGGATATCAAAGTGAATAGACATTAGGGGGTAAAAAGCTAAATGTTGCTTGCGGCATGCCGCAGAATAATGTTGCGCAACATTGCGGCTAGTCGCATTATGCATAAAGCAGGGGATCACACGATTTGCATATTTGTACATTTTGAGTGTTACAGAGTGGGGTTGTTAGGAAATTTTTCTATTGAGCTTAACACGTTCTTGATAAAAATTTCCAGAAAATGCCACTCTGTAACAGCCAAGTTGTATGTATGTACAAATCGTGTGAGCCCTGCTTAAAGTACACACATATGTAAGTATCAATGTAGTTCCTATAATACTTTTGAGTGTAATCCTATGCATTGTTGATAGCTAAAATGGATATCGGGTACGATAAGCATCATAAATTTCTCTAATTTATTTTGAACGAAAGCTATTTTTTTTTAATTTCAAGTCTACAGTACTAGTTACTTCAGATGTTGCAAGAAATAACACGAGAACTCTTGAAAAAAAAATACTTCTATAAAAGTTTAGTTTTAGACAAAATGTGAAAAAATACTAAAACGAGAGGGCAACGCCTACAGAAATTAAAGTAAAATATATTTTTTTTTTTTTTTTTAAATAAAGGTCAACGCCTACAGCAATCCAAGAAAAGTATAATTTTAAAATAAAAACTCAAAAGTAAGTATACATTTATCAGTAATGTTTAAAAATATATATTTCGTACATTGCTTTGCGCTTTTCCAATTTTTTAAATTTCATTAAACTATTTAATTTATAAAACCAACAAACAACAAAGGCAACAAAATAATATTTATTGGAGTATTTTTTAACAACTAATCTTACTATTTCATACAATTGGGTTTTAATTTTTTTTTTTTGGTTTTTTTTTTTGGTAACTTCGCACTCAGCAACTAGCTAAACTAATTTATATTAACTAAATGTACAAAAATTTACACAATTCCAAGAACCTAGTTAAACTTAAATTAATTACGTACACGCTTTCTAAGCATTAAACACTAAACTAAACTACTCTACTAATCTAATTAACTTTTTACATTTTTTAGGATTTTTGTTTCTATTCTTAATTACTTCACACTTCAAAATGAAATTCACTCAGTTTTTTTGTTTTATTTCATTTCATAAATAAATTTTTATTCTCCACATTTGATTTGCATTCATTATTTTACATTTTTTTCTCGCATTTTTTCGTTAATTAATTTTAATTCTTACCCATATATTATTACTCTTAAATATTTACAATATCTAACAATTTTTACACGTTCACACAATTACATAATTTTCATTACATTTTTTCATTTTTTAGTACACATAAGAAAATTTTCAACGTCACATCTCAACTTATTTTGGGTTTATAATTTTCCTATATTTTTTCTTGCTATTTAATTACTTAATTAGGTTAGGTAACGTTTTTATTTATTTTTTTAAATATTATTTTTGAACACATTTATTCCAAATTTAAACATTTAGTTAAGCTTTTGCATTGCACGCTCAGGAGACATACAAATCGAACAAATGAATGCGATTAGAGATTTGGTTAAAGGACTGAGTGAAACGGATTCTCTGGAATATTTAGTTGATGAAATATGTTTGATTTGCTTTGGGTTTTATATGAAATTTAAGTGAAATATGACGCATTTAGCGTCAAGCCTATGCGATCTTAAATTAGATCGGCATGCAGTAAAGCTAGTTTTTTAATTCTCGAAACTTTTCCAGCACTTCGCCAAGTTCTTTTAACAAAAACAAAAACAAAAAAATGAACTGTAATAAATAAGTAGAAAATATAATAAATTTAAGTACACCCACGTTAATCGGCAAGTTTAATTAGCGCCTGATCTGACAAAAATTATCCTTCCTGTTGTTTCATTCTACTATCTTCTTCCATTTGCATTTTATTTTAATTCCTGCTGAGAACTTTTCTAAACATTTATTTACCTTTCATTCATTTCTGCTAAGTATTTCTAGTAAAACTGTTTTACATTTGTACAAAGTTTTTTTCTTCTGTTTTTGTAAGCTATGCCTCGTGTAATCTGTATTACTGTAGTTGGTTCATGATATCGCCAGCAACATGTATTGATATTTCATGTATGTAATTATGTACAAGTAGTCCAAACAAATTTGAAGTAAGATTTATATTGAACGAGTGAAGTGCAGCACTGTAGAAGTATAAAGAACGCTTTTGCCTAAAATTTTTATTACTTAAATTTCGTAAATTTGTTAAGAATTGTTCCATGTCTAACACCTTCATAAAGGCATATCGAAGCAAGAATCTTACAATGGCAAAGCGAAAGGTTCAACCATTCTTGGCACAGTGCCATTAATTTGAGCGTGCAACCAAAGAGTTCTATGAAGAGACTGTTGCAAAGAGAATTTTAGCACAAAATTACGAATAACGCCTACCAGCCCAACTTTTTTCGGAAGGACAATGCATTCTAAAATAAGAACCTATAGAAGAAATATGGGAAATGAAACAATACCTAAAGGAGGTACCGAGAGAATGCACGCGGTTACCACAAGTTAACCTTGAAGGTAGTGACGTTTCAAGAAAACTTTGAAAATCTGACAGCAATTTGTGATATCGTACACATATGTAGGTCTAAGGTGCGATCAACTCAAAAAATATTTTGGGCGATTTTTTGCATAAATCAATTCGTAGCACTTACATCCAATTAATGGAAATATCTTTTTTTTCATGATTATATACATTAACTAAAAAACTGCTGTTATACCTGTTTTTGTATTAATTGCGTTTAATCTGTACGATCCACAAGCAATTAAATTTCACTCTATGAATTTTGAGTTGGCTCACTTAAGAACTAGGTGTGCGATATATTAATTTTTTTCCAGTTTTGGTACTAAATAATAAGAAACTTCAGCAAACTTAGTCAAGGCGAATATGGTTCTTCTGCAAGAAATGCTTTCGCGCATTGCGTGATTTTTTCGGTCAACATAACTGGCCACCTGAGTCAACAACCGGCCGTTTGGTGCAGAAATTTGAAAGAGCTTGGCCGGTGCAAAACGTGACAACACCCGCGCGTCTTCGTACAGGTTGTTTGGCCGAAATATTGCTGCTGTGGAACCAAGTGTGGACAAGGTCGTGATAACCTCAATTCGACGTCGTGCATAGTAATTGAACATTTCCAACAACATCTTTCAGCGGAAATCTCTATGTTTACTCGCTTACGAAGTTCCATTCACACAGGATACCATTTGCAGTTCTGTATTTTTACGAATTGGATGCATGCAGTATTTGTCGATAAAAAAGAAAAATCATCATCAGCGATGAGAAACTTTTTCGTCTAAACGGATACGTCAAGAAGCAAAACTGCACCCACTGTAAGAAAATACTACGCACCCACAACGAGTCACTCGCCCGTACTTCTTCGAAAATAATGCCGGTAACGCTGTTAAGGTAAAACTACGTTAACGTGCCATGATAACAAACTGTGCCACTTGCCACACAACGCATGAAACAATGACCGGCCTTTTCGAGAACATCTGCCGTCTTATTTAATCACCCTATATGAATACAAAGAGGGCAAGAACTAAATAACTAAAAAGCTTAAAAGCAAACGCAGGTAGTAGTATGGCCGTTTTTGGAAACCAACTGCGTTACAACGCTTAGTTTTAATAAAAGGTATCACACAGGGACACTAAGCAAATATTAATGGCCAAAAAGGGTCTTAAAACATGAGACCTTAATTCGGTTTTATGTCGATGAGGAGTAACTAACTATACGCTGAGTCACGTGGGATGACGGCGTCATTTTGTTTCCCATACCATTAAAGTGTCTTTTAGGCGGCCCAGCTATGCCTACCTATCTATGTTGCATTCGACAATCAAGCTGTCATAAAGGCATTTGATTCCGCCACTATCGATTCGGATGCGACTGCGAGCTGCCGCAAATGTCTTAATATGAAAGCAAATCACTTCACTTCGCATCTGGTAATAGGTAACAGGACATTTAACTAACGAGAAAACGAATAAGCAGACAAGTTTGCGAGAATGGGTACTTCCGCACCATTTTGACGGGGTTGGAAGAAGGTAGATACTTATACATATATCTTGCTTCCTTCAAGAAGGTCGTAAAAAGTTGAAATACTCTACTACTTGCAACACGGTAACACAACTCATGTGACCAGAAGAAGAAGAGTTACGTCTTCAAGTGTAAGGCTTCTTACAGGTTAAAATGTCTTTTGGCGGAGTTGCTTTGTTGATGTTGAGTGAACTATTCTACTACTACTGGCGCAACCTCGCAAAGGAGAGGTATAGCTGTTTCGGGATTTCTGAGGTATCACCAATTCAATTAATCGGCAAGTTTAATTATTTATTTCTGGCTGGATATCGAGAGCAAGGACGTCCATGAACAGTATTAAAGGACCAAATGCTGAAGGATCTGTTTACACGTGGTGTAAATAATTGGCGGACAGGAAAGATTGGCAAATGGCGAACATTTTTGGTCTGGGCTGTAATGGGCAAACAGTTGTAGTGCCAAATATTTAGTTAAGCAAATACATATTTTTTTCTGATACCAAGCGACTATCAACTTTCTTCAGCACTAAACTCCACTCGTTCATACGCCGTTTGCCAACTACAAAGCGTCACTTATCTGTGCGTGTATGTGTTAACTTTCATAAATTAAATATTTTCGCCACTATTTTCATTAGCTTCAGTTTTTTTTTTAGAACTGTGTAAGTGTGAAAGGGAAGTTTACATGCATATGTACATATACATAAGTAAACAAGTGTAACTGTACATATGTATGCATGTGTGTTCGTGTTACTATGTATGAGTGCGTGGACGGTATTCAAAGCTGTTGAACTTACAATTTACTTTTTACATTAATTTGTTTTAAATTATTTAATTTATGCAATATTTATTTTTATTTTATTTAAGTTTTTTAATTGTCTTTACATTTTTTTAGTTATTTAATTTAATTTAATATTTACAACTATTTAAAATTACTTTATTAATTTATTTTCAATACATATTTTTTGTAGTTTTTTGTTTAAGTTTTTTTTTCTATATACATAATAATAATATTTTGATATTTTATTTACAAATAGTGCAACTTAAAAAAATTGCATATTTTCAGTCATCATTTTTTGTGTGTATATGCTTGTATATTTTGTTTTTGTTGTTACTGTTACTGTCACGGGTGATATGGTGAGGCAAATATGGCATAAAATCTGTTGAAAAAAAATATTTATAAACAAAACGAGTATGTAGTAAAAAGAGAAGCTAAGAATATATATAACTATTTTCGTAGGCAGATAATCAATTTAAGCTTATTTTTTATGGTGACTTTGAAAAAGCTTTAGTAATTTAGTTAAAAAAAAGTTAGATTACGGTTAACTCACACAATGTTAAATATGCCGCCTTGTAGTTGCGCTGTTGGAATGCACATTTGTTCTAATTATTTTTCCATTTCTAGCGATGAATTTTTGTGTATGGGTATGCATGTATGTATGTTTATGTATGTACATTATAATCATATGTACATATGTATCTGTGTATAGACGATCATAAGAGCGGTTAACGGTTCGTTTATTTGTATTTTTTGTTTTCTATGTATTTTATGTATTTTTAAAACATTTTTCATTCAAAGTTTGTTCGGTCGGGCATCTTTGTTTCATGAACTGAACCGACATGAATTTTAAAAATTTTTTTAATTTTTATTTTGTACTGTAATATATTTTTTATGGTGGGGTTTAAGAGAGATGGCTTGTTTTTTATTTGAAAATAGAATAAACTGAAAACAGCTGTAGAAAGTCCGCGAGTGAAATGAAGCAATTTTTGTTTTTAAATGGCGTAGGTAAAGTAGGGAAACTTTTCACAACTCGAGAATTACCATTTTCTCCAAAAAAACTTATTAGATTAGAGCTTAGCATTTTGCATAGTTTGGTTTACCTTCTACTCTACACGCCAAATGAAAATAGGGTTTCTTTACAGAGTTTGTGTACATCAAAGGAGAATCAGCGGACGACTGCGCCCTAAATGTATTTTTGTGTTATTTGATACCCGTATTGTAATATTTGATTTACTTTATCAATTCAATTAAATAAAAATTTTCAAACAGGTGGCAACTCTCCTCAAAAATATTTTCAGCAGTAAACTTTCCTTAACCTCTTCAGTTTGATATGCATATTGCAATATTTAATTTATCTTATCTTTCTTAAATTAAAATTTTCAAACATGTGGCAACCTCTACAAAAATATTTTGTCTTTGTTCTTTAACCTCTTGCTTTTGACAGCCATATTGCAATACTTATTTCATCTTATCAATTTACTTCAACAGCAATTTACAAACAGGTGGGAGATCTCTAATTTTATTCCTTCTCTCTAACATTACACCGGTGGAAACTGCATTCAATTTCATGCATTACATACATACAAGCATACAGACAGACAGAGAGACAAAAATTCTAAAAATTGTTGATTTGGCTCTAATAAAGACTCCAGATATTAGTTTTTCTTTAATATCTATAATGTACAGACATCGGCCGGTTTAAATTTTATTATACATATGTATGTATTGATAATAGCGAAGGCGAGGGCTCTCTTCATGTTCTTGGATAAATATAAAGCTCACTTTATATTTAAAGGTTGGATGAAAAATAAAGCTATTTCTAAAGTTAAGCATTTCTTTTATCGGCTTTTGACGTATGTATGTTTATTGGTTGTAAACAAATTTAAAACCGATAATAAAATGCTTTACTTTAGACACAATCATAAATTTTAATGCGACCTTTAAATATAGCGTGAGCTTTAAAGTTACAGGCTACTTGAGAAAACGGCCTTCAGGCGACGATTCCGTGGACCTTAGTGAAGCTGTATTTAGTATCAGTGCTCTATTAATGAGATGCCTGTGACGTTCTATTCACATATAGCCTGAATTTTTGATTATTGTCAGACCCAGGAGAAAGTGTAAGACCGGTAAGCTTGCGGGCCATGAACTGACAATGTCAAATACAGATATCAGTGTTTCAAAATATTCAACTCGAAATGCAACACATCGGTTATGTAACGTAGAAGTAAGATCAAGAGACTATTCATCATATTCAATATCAGTGCACAACACTAAGAAAACATTTTAATTATGAGCTAGATGATCTTCGATGAAAAGCTGTGTGAAGCGTTGCCAGGTTGATAATTTTAACGGCAGTTTGACATTTTTATTGCATGTTGACAATCAAGTATTTTTTGTGTCAGAGGTAGGAAGCTTTCGGAAGACAGTTTTAAGTAATATGGGCGCGTTTATTTCGAGAAACATTTATACGTTCTCCGATAATGCCGAGAGACTAATGTCGGCAACCAGAACGGCCTGCGACGCATCGATGGTGAGGAGATCGAGATGGAGCAATGATATGGGCACTAGGGGGCGAAACCCAGAAATTTTCGCCAAAGTTTTTGATACTTGTGTAAGGGTGGGCGTTTTTATTTAACAATGGAAGGTCCAACGCCTGTTTCTACTGTCTTAGCACAGATCTTGGAGCGCATTATAGCGATTCGTATCACCAAACTAGTTTGGATTCCGGAAAGGACGCTCTATCATCGATGTAGTATGTCTGGTAAAAGCCACAGCGCTGAATGCAATAGCCGTGGAGCGCTGGAAAGGTGGTACAATTGAATATATATTGCCTTGTCGTTACCATAGATGTCAACAATGCTTTCAATTCGGCAAAGTGGCAACAAAACATATCTGAAGCATTCTAGAATTTTTTAGGTTCTCGCATATCTATCGCATATTGCAGCTACTTTTGCAACATAATCATTTCGCGTGAGACAAAATCTGACGTAATAAGGAATAAGGTCTAAGGCGCAGTACCTGACGGCTCAGTTCTAGATGCTAGTGCCTAAAGAATCGAAAATTATACGGTTGGCGGTCGATATCATAGTCATCGAGGTCGCAAAGTTTCTCGCAGATGCCGAACGGATAGCGGTGGTTACAGTAGCAACGATTGCCGACTGGATGGATTCCAGGGGTCTGATTCTGGCGGAACCGGAATTGGAGTTTTTACTCATCAGAGGCCGTAAAGTAAGAGCGAATATGAAAGTCCTCTTCCAGGGATGTACGATGCGCTCGAGGCCATCAATTAAATAACTGGGCATTACGCCCGACGCTAGATTGAAGTCCAATAAGCACATCCATTACATTTGCGAGAAGGCTGGCAAAACAAGGTGCGCATTCGGCACAATAATCGTTAACGCGAGGGGTCCCAAGCGAAAGAGCAGGCAACTAATGGCTAGCGTACCAAAATCAGTGGTAATCTACGCGTCCGAAATTTGAGTAGATATACTCCAAGTAGCTCCATACAGCCATGGCATCATGTCAATCTACAGACTCTGTACAGTAACGGTTTGTTCAGATTTTCGGATGGTTTCGGAAGATGCAGCCTCTATGGTGGCTGGGCTGCTCCCTTTTGATTTACTACCGAAGGAGGTCTTATTTACCGTTCCTGGTTGTTCCATAGCTTCGAACACACGAATGCTCGGGAGAAGGCGCACTTTATCCGAATGGCAGGAACGATGGGACATAGCAATCAATGGCCGGTGGACACAACCCTAATATCGAGACTTGGCATACGAAGGGGTAGACTACTAACTGGCCAAATAAATTATAATAAACGGTTATGGAAGGATAATTCGTGGACTTTGCTTGACGATAAAGCACTTTCTGATCGGACTACTATTGTGACGGAACAAAAATATAACCAATGCCATCAAACAACTACCGTATATGCCTTAATGGGATCTGCAACATTTTATTCTATTTCTCCAACTTAAATTGTTGTAATATGGTACTCGTTTGAACTGAAGCCATAAAATAAAACTGGTTAAAGAATTGAGGGCTAAATAATATCCCACTGGGCCTAATTCGAGGGCGTTAGAGTAAATTTTAATTTTTAAAAGAAATTAGCAATTACCGGATCATTTTAAGATAATGTATGCGCCCTCGCTCACATTTAAATTCATGATTTTTGTATGTACATAAGTAGTCCTTCAAAAAAGGACAATTTTTGCGAGTAACTGACGTACTGTTCAAACTGATTAGGACGCTTTCTCACGCCAAGAAACTGACAACACTGTCTGATTCAGAAAGAATATAAATTTTAAAGGGAGAAATGATTACCCAACACTGAATGTGTTGGCGAATTAAATGAAGTTATCTGTTCACTTCTGAGACAGAATGGACGTGAAGACTTGAATGTTGTTGTTTGCGATTATTCTGTGGAAAATTCGGTCTAAAGGCTAGACAAAGTCTGATAGATACATTTCTGCCATTTACCTTTCTACAACGAAAATTTTAGCCATATAATGTAGGATCCAATACTTGATAATCTCCATAAACGTTGGGCCACAGTGCACAAAATTAATATCATTGGCAATTTCGGCATTGCTTACATTTCACTAGACCTTCTGTGGCAAGTGATGCTATAAATAAACTGCTTGTTTTTTGCGCTTATGATTGTATGCAAGTGTGAGTAAATGCCTTGACATGAGGTCTCCATATCGGTAGTTTATGTATTTTGTTTGGGGGTGGTACCAGATGTATT
>NW_016172558.1:0-12945 GCF_001687245.7 Rhagoletis zephyria | reverse complement strand
CCAAAACTGGTCAAAATATCGCACTCCTATTATTTTGTGGACAACTGCACATATAGGGCATAGAAAAATGTGTTACCGGAAATTGTGAAAACGCCGAAATTCTTAAAATGTTTTATCCCACAGCTAGACGATTGTCAACAAAACAAACTTTCTCATTTCATTTGCTATTGGGGTGGGCTTGTTTTTAGGTAGATACTTTGAAATTATTTTATGTATATATTGTCTACATTAAGCAGCTGATGAGTATCTCTAGGTCAATCTATCTTTCCTTAAGCTAGTTTATTAGTTTTTGTTAGTGTCTATAAACACACTATACATATATGTATTTTAAGTATATATGTATATGCATTTGCACACATAAATACATACATACATACATATGTATGTAGTATGTAAATTTAAAAATCACCTACAGAATACCTACACAGTATATGTACCTATAATTTCACTATTTTCATTGCTCTTATTTTCTATTTTTAGATAAAATGTGTGATCAAATCAGTGACGCTATTTTGGATGCACACTTGAAGCAGGATCCCAACGCCAAAGTAGCATGCGGTAATGATTTGAAATATTTTTAAAAATTTGTATAAGTTATTATTGTATTTTAATTGGTTGAAGCGAAATAGCGCAATATTTTTTTTTTCTAGTAGACGAACACAAATAGTTTAGCTGCTACTGGTGAGCACATTCAAGTCTCTTTTTTTGATGCTGTTGTTTGAACTATTAGTGAATTGAAATTAATTATTTGCAATACACAATGAACTGAACTAAATAAATCAAATTAGTATGGGGCCTCCCTTGAGGTACCACCTTTCCGATAAAAAAAGAATAATGGAAAATGACATACCTGATTCAAAATTATCCGGTTACATACATACGTAAGAAACAAACAAATATTTCGATGAATTAATAACCTTCTCCTTTTTTTTGCAGTCGGTTAAATATGTAAACAAAAGTTTCTTTAAATTTTCGTTATTAAAATGAAGGTTAGTCTCAAATATTTTGTCTAAGCGCACCATTAAGAAAGATGTAAGGCTTTTATTTCCAATTTCTAATCTTTCGTTGTTTTTTCAAACGAATTGAAATATATTCGTGTATGTATGCAGCTAAACCAGAAAGGCAGCATCCTCAACTCTTACAGAGACTGAGGTCTTCCTCGCGATACGCGCAAACACAGTCAGAGAAGAAATCAGGAAGGGAGAAAAAAATCAAAGCTTTTGCAACACTGTCTAAACTTGGTTTCTCAGTAAACCGATGAAATTAAATATTGATAAAAGGTTATAAAACAATCACAAACACATTACCTTTCGCTAGATTAATGTTTTCTATACCAAGATTATCCTAAAATATTAAAAAAATATAGTTCAATAATACACATAAACTTGGTTAGAAGCCCAATATATATACACGAGATGTAGTACTTTGTTATAAATCTGCTGGTGTAATTATTTTTCCTGCACACAAAAATTTGAAAAAAAAAAAGTTTTGAGAATTGCCTTCCAGTGCGCGCCGCTAAATTGTTTATTCAATTGTTAATTTATTTATTCCAGAGATATTAGAACTTGCTTAGGGTGTAAGGAAATACCAAGTGTGCAATACAGAAAATTGAGCCCGTCGAGTGTAAGTAAGTGTGCACAAACTACCTGTCATACAGAGTTCCATATTGAGCAAAACGTTTAAAATGTACAGCTTAAGCTTTTGTAAGCCACACCGCTCTAGATAAGTCCTCTAAGTTTATACTTTCAAATCAATCCCTTTAGCCCGCCTAAAATCAGAATATTTTATTTTACGCATTCGAGTATTTACACTATGTTTACTTTCCAAGATATCTGATATTGCTATATATAGTAAACAAATAAACTAGTCACAAAATCCAACTGTGTGGTGGTCGAGTAACAGCTGCTATCCACATTCGAACATTAAAATGAATGACAGACTCGTGTGAGGCCTCAAGAGATTAGGCATTGGGGGTTGGTTATTGCTGCAACGCCATCATTAGAATCATTTCCACNACTTTAAAGCTCACTTTATATTTAAAGGTTGGATTAAAAGTAAAGCTATGTCTAAAGTTAAGCATTTCTATTATCGGTTTATGACGTATGTATCTTTCTTGGTTGTAAACCAATTTCAAACTGATAACAAAATGCTCTACTTTAGGCACAATCACAAATTTTAATGCAACCTTTAAATATAAAGTGAACTTTAAAGTTACAGGCTACTTGAGAAAACGGCCCTAAGAGTGTTTATATGGTGTCGCGAACATTCACGCGTGCGCAAAGTTTTCTGGCGGCAAAGCGAAAATAAACAAGTACAAGTTAAATCTTTATCATTTGCTTTTTACGCATTGTTTAAACTTAGGTGACGCTAAAATTAATTTTTGTTCGCTGTGACTTGTTTGTATGTATGTATGTATATGTGTAAAATGATCTTCTCGAAATCAAACATAGCTTAAAAGTTTAGAGCGGAGCAGAAAGAGCATAAACGTGGTACTTTTTTACGGCAGCGTTTGTAATTCCACTACGCGACGCCAACATATCTTGTAAATATTTACAAATGTGAATGTGAAACCATTTTTAAAACTACTTGCGTATCTATAAATGTACTGACTTTATTTATTACTACATATGTATGTACATACATATGTATGTATTTACACCAGTATAGCAACAAATACACTTGCTTCCCAGCTTACTGATTTTATGAGTTTAATGTATTTCCATTTAATTTTTTGCAGAAACCGTTGCCAAGACAGGCATGATCTTACTATGCGGCGAAATTACATCGCAAGCTGTGATTGATTATCAAAAGGTTGTGCGCGACACAATCAAACACATTGGCTACGACGACTCATCGAAAGGTGAGTTAATAGTTTCTAAATTTTGGAAGGGTTGAACGAAATTTTCTTGCCATAGTAAAAAAAAAAAAATTTAATTCCCACGCCAAAAAAAAAATGGTTAAGACTCTTAGACCAAAAACAGTAAATAAATATTGAAAAAAAAATTCTATTAATTCCACAACTTCTCAAGGTTTCGATTGGAAAACATGTAATTTACTTGTTGCGCTCGAGCAACAGTCGCCCGATATTGCCAATGGTGTTCACGTCGATCGTGAAGAAGAAGATTTAGGCGCTGGTGATCAGGTATTGGAAATTAACCAATAAATAATCCTAAAAACGGAATTTGTTTTGTTGTTGTTTAACTGGCTGGCCTATCATACATACTGTTCATTACAAGAAATGACAATAAGAAGAAAGAGAGAAAGATATTGCGTAGAAAATAATTTCATGAAGGGCAAAAAATAATGCATGTCTATATCGAAAATTTTTATTACAAAAGTTAAGAGCATAATATACAAAAAAAAATATATATATACATATATATTGCTGGCAGCGCGGATCTAGCTGCGCAAAGTGTCCATCAAGTACACCAAGTCCGTTCATCTTATTTTATGGGCCTATATATTAAAAAACAAAAATCTAAATATAAGAGCACGTTTCCAACTCGGGGGTTTAACACCGAAAATTGCATGGAAGCGCCTTGCTTTCATCTGGGTTAATGTTGTGTTGTCCAATTCGCTGGGGAAATTCCTTACATACATACCACATTATTATTAGGGTTATTCATCTAAACGCGTAAATGCCTCTTAACCATGTAAACCTAGTAAATTTTATTTTGTATCGAAAATCTGCTTATTTACGAGGTTTACGCGGCTACGAGGCATTTACGCTTTTCCATGAATACCCATATTAATTTTATTTCCATACATATATCTTTGTAAAATATCACAGTCATCAATGCAAGAGGTACTAAATGATAAATTTAAAACTTTATAAGAAAAGCAAAATACTCTGTGACCTGTATTGAGGCTCTTGCTGATTATCTATGTTTTTTATAATATTTTCTAAAAAAATGCCAATTAGTGCCGATTGCATTGATATTAATGATGAACATATAGGCAAATTGAGCTATTAGGCGTTGATTTCAGTAACAATAAAATAAATATCAATATATATATATTTTTTACTTTTAATAACAACGCAAATGTAATTATAGGCCACCATATATTACCAGACTCTACCCACAAACCCGCACTCAACTGACGCCTCTGTCTCTGTGGACAGACCCTATAGAGGCTGCACGCTTCTTGGATCTCCCGTTAGTTGAGCTTGACGACAACGACTGAGAGACTAGCCGATCTAGGCGGGGTTGCTGTAACCGCTACAACAACAACAACAGACTCTCCTAATAGCAATAACTGAGATCTTTTGAAAATTTACTTTTCTTCTTTTAGCAATTTTGGTGTAATATAACGAAAATAATCTAAATTTACCAAATAACAGTTCAACATATTACAATTATTTATTATTACTATTTTTCTAGTAGTACAGACTAAGACTTATGTAGGTCTTTTAATAGTACTTAATCCATTATATAACATGTCTTTATTGACGAAAAACTGAAAAAGGTGGTAATTAATTAAATACCACACGCTTCCAATCCAACCACAATACACGTCCGGAATCAACTCAGGTCTAGTTGTCAGTCGCAGATGTCTGTACGCGTCATCAAATACTCGTCTACCGCGGGTTTGACTTGATCAATGTTTTTTGCTGTTATAACAGCATAAAATAATCTCAAAAAGTGACAGTCCCTGGGCGTAGACCCAACTGTAGTGGGAATGATCAGCCGATTTGTAACCATTAAGTTCAACAAGTTGGCCGCTTTCCTCGATTGTGGCTACTATAATATGAATATGAGCCAAAGGGAAACATTTTTCCAAAGATCTATTGCTAAGGAATTTCTGTGTAGTTTTAGGAATTTTGTTTAGTATTTCTAAACTATTCATTAAGCTTTTATTAACTCCACTATTAACTAAAAAAAAAAATACCAAAAATAAAAACAAAATGGCAAAAGTTGATTTTTATTTAGAGGTTAATTTGGAGAAACCTTCGATTAAAACCGGTTCTGAAAGAATAAAAAAAGATTCTTGCACTTTTGATTTGTAAATTGTTCCTTTTTAGAGCAATGAAATCAATGATAGTGCAATTCCAAAACAAAAATTAATTTTCTTTGAGATTCTGGAGACTTTTTTAATAAAACGTCTAGCCTTGACTTTGCAATTTTTTTCTATAGTCCCTACTTTGTTGAATTCCCATTTACTATTTAACTACATATTAACTAATCATAATTGTGACTTGAGCTGCGATTGTAACAAAAGTTTAGTAAAAAAATTTATTTAATGTTGAAATTCAACAATATTTTCACACAAAAGGCTCGACAAACGAATGTTTCGTTTAAGAAATTGCCATCGAATGCTATGTATTTTTTTTGCTTAAAATCCACATTTGCATTCATTTATATAAAGCATAGCGATTATCTGCTGGCGTGGGAGTGGCAGATAAAGAATGCTACGTTGGCAATACACATTAAAGAAAAAATTTTGTAATACATATGTATATACATATGTATATGTATGTAATTAATTTTATTTAAAAAAAATTCTTGTGCTATTAAATTAATGGAAATTGTTATAAAGTTGCCTCCAACGATCGTGCTTATGTTCTGAAATCTTCGTCTAATTTATAGCATACTCAATGAAAGAAAAAAAATCATCAATCATACTTACAATTATTTCTATTTTGTATGCATTTCTCTCTTTTCTTTTCAAAACCAAAAAAAAAACCCTAAATTTTATACGAAATAAAAATCCCAGGCTTTGACTATAAAACGTGCAACGTTTTGTTAGCATTGGACCAACAATCGCCGGAAATCGCTGCTGGAGTGCATATAAATCGTGCCGATGAAGAAATCGGTGCCGGAGATCAGGTGTGAACGTGTTAACGAATAATTTTTCAATGCTGTTGCTTAAATTTTTTTTTACGTTTTTTTTTCTATTGTATTTTAACAAAAAAGTAGCAATTGAACTTGATTTTTCTACATGTAAATTTTNAAATAAAAATCCCAGGCTTTGACTATAAAACGTGCAACGTTTTGTTAGCATTGGACCAACAATCGCCGGAAATCGCTGCTGGAGTGCATATAAATCGTGCCGATGAAGAAATCGGTGCCGGAGATCAGGTGTGAACGTGTTAACGAATAATTTTTCAATGCTGTTGCTTAAATTTTTTTTTACGTTTTTTTTCTATTGTATTTTAACAAAAAAGTAGCAATCGAACTTGATTTTTCTACATGTAAATTTGCATACGTATTTTTTGCTAAAAAATGCAACAAAATTGTAGTGCATAGTCATTTTATGCAGCAGATGCACAACCATACACACACACACACACACACAAATTCATACATATGTACAAATAGTACGTAATTTTGTATGAATGAAATATGCTTTTTTGTTCATAGCGGGGTTGGTTGTTTGGCTGTAAAAACTTTTTTTTTTCAAATGAAAATAACTTTAAACAAATTTTTAAGCTGTTCTTAGAATCTTACAGCGAACAACTGGCCTCCTTTACTATTTTTATACACTTACATGTACACGCTTCGGGAATATTTACATAGTTTAGCATTGGTGCACGGACACGGTGATTGCATTTAATTTTGTAAAGTCGTAAATTTCGCAAACCATTTAGCATTTTGTTGAACATTTTTGATTTGATATTAGATTTTCTACGTATTTGGTCAAAATTTAGCGAACATTTTCGAATCTCTGACTTCTTGTAAAGCCTCATATAGCTCATTATGTCACTAAAACCATTGNGCATTTTGTTGAACATTTTTGATTTGATATTAGATTTTCTACGTATTTGGCCAAAATTTAGCGAACATTTTCGAATCTCTGACTTCTTGTAAAGCCTCATATAGCTCATTATGTGACTAAAACCATTATATGCTTTGTTGTTGTTGCTTGCTTACTAACAAATGAGTTTATTTATTGAATGCTTCGCTTTTTAATTGTTTTTCACGCTCTTTGCGCTTCTTTTGCATGTTTATACATAAGTACATTGTACANTTGAATGCTTCGCTTTTTAATTGTTTTTCACGCTCTTTGCGCTTCTTTTGCATGTTTATACATAAGTATGTACATATGTATGTAAAATTTTACTAATGTTTAATGTTTGCAGGGCATCATGTTTGGTTACGCCACCGATGAGACCGAAGAATGCATGCCATTGACTGTTGTTTTGGCACACAAATTAAATCAGAAATTGGCAGAACTTCGTCGCTCAGGCGAATTCAGTTGGGCGCGTCCCGATTCAAAGACACAGGTGCGTATATTCTCTAGACTCTACAAATGTGCATGCCTGTATTTAAAAATTGGTATCACATTGTAATTTTAATCTAATTTTTACCTATTTGTTCGGCAGGTCACTTGCGAGTACCTTTTCAATCAGGGCGCAGCTGTGCCAAAACGCGTACACACCATTGTCGTTTCCATGCAGCATTCGGAAAAGATTAGCTTGGAGGACTTGCGCAAGGAGGTCATGAATAAGGTCATCAAAGAAGTCATTCCAGCCAAATATTTCGATGCCAACACAATTGTGCATATAAATCCATGTGGATTGTTCGTCATTGGCGGTCCAATGGGTGATGCAGGTTTGACCGGGCGTAAAATTATCGTCGATACTTATGGCGGTTGGGGCGCCCATGGGGGTGGCGCATTTTCGGGCAAAGACTTTACTAAAGTAGACAGATCGGCCGCATATGCTGCGCGCTGGGTTGCCAAATCGCTGGTGAAGGCGGGACTTTGTAGGCGTTGCTTGGTGCAGGTCTCATATGCCATCGGCCTGGCCGAACCACTTTCCATTACAGTCTTCGATTATGGCACCTCACATAAGACACAAAAAGAATTGCTTGACATTGTTAAGCGTAATTTCGATTTGCGGCCGGGCATGATTGTCAAGTGAGTTTAGATTGTAGTGAAATGTGTACATACGCATAAGCATAATAATATATTTTTGAATTAATATTTTCGCTTTTTCTCCCAACAGAGACTTGAAACTGAGACAGCCAATCTACCAGNTATGCTTTGTTGTTGTTGCTTGCTTACTAACAAATGAGTTTATTTATTGAATGCTTCGCTTTTTAATTGTTTTTCACGCTCTTTGCGCTTCTTTTGCATGTTTATACATAAGTATGTACATATGTATGTAAAATTTTACTAATGTTTAATGTTTGCAGGGCATCATGTTTGGTTACGCCACCGATGAGACCGAAGAATGCATGCCATTGACTGTTGTTTTGGCACACAAATTAAATCAGAAATTGGCAGAACTTCGACGCTCAGGCGAATTCAGTTGGGCGCGTCCCGATTCAAAGACACAGGTGCGTATATTCTCTAGACTCTACAAATGTACATGCCTGCATTTAAAAATTGGTATCACATTGTAATTTTAATCTAATTTTTACCTATTTGTTCGGCAGGTCACTTGCGAGTACCTTTTCAATCAGGGCGCTGCTGTGCCAAAGCGCGTACACACCATTGTCGTTTCCATGCAGCATTCGGAAAAGATTAGCTTGGAGGACTTGCGCAAGGAGGTCATGAATAAGGTCATCAAAGAAGTCATTCCAGCCAAATATTTCGATGCCAACACAATTGTGCATATAAATCCATGTGGATTGTTCGTCATTGGCGGTCCAATGGGTGATGCAGGTTTGACCGGGCGTAAAATTATCGTCGATACTTATGGCGGTTGGGGCGCCCATGGGGGTGGCGCATTTTCGGGCAAAGACTTTACTAAAGTAGACAGATCGGCCGCATATGCTGCGCGCTGGGTTGCCAAATCGCTGGTGAAGGCGGGACTTTGTAGGCGTTGCTTGGTGCAGGTCTCATATGCCATCGGCCTGGCCGAACCACTTTCCATTACAGTCTTCGATTATGGCACCTCACATAAGACACAAAAAGAATTGCTTGACATTGTTAAGCGTAATTTCGATTTGCGGCCGGGCATGATTGTCAAGTGAGTTTAGATTGTAGTGAAATGTGTACATACGCATAAGCATAATAATATATTTTTGAATTAATATTTTCGCTTTTTCTCCCAACAGAGACTTGAAACTGAGACAGCCAATCTACCAGCGCACAAGTACTTATGGACACTTTGGACGTGACGGTTTCACGTGGGAACAAGCGAAGCCGCTGCAGATCAATTGACTAGAACCGGGTGCAGATCAGCTAACACAGCCACCGTTTGCTGTGTAAAGTGTAAAGTTGCGTAATTCTTAGTTGTTAATTTAATTATTTTCTGATGTGCAAACGCAAAAGGGAATGATTGCAAAGTAATTACAATAAGAGGATAACGAAAAAGCAACCTAGAAAAAAGGAGAATGAAAATCACGCAAGCAAAGTGATTTTGGTACAGTTTTCGTTCCTCTCATTACCAATAGTTATAATTTAGTTTTAGTTGTTTAAAAGTAACAAAAAATATGAAACAAAATATTCCCATGCTCCCATTATTATGTTCTCTTCAAACGTGTCAACTGTTTTATTGTAATTTGTCCATCAAAATTGGTACTTGATTGATGTTAGAAAATTGTTCATTTGAATTTGTGTGATACAATACGTGGCGCGTCTGTGAGAAGTATTCAATAACATAAAAATATGTAGTATATGTCATGCCCCTTTGTAATTTGTACTCGTACCCACAAAATAATTGTTCAAAATCTTTGAAAAAATTAAGAAATGAAAAATATGCAAAATTATAAATATTCAAATGCAATAATATAACGCTAGTTATTTTTAAACGGAATCAAAGGATCTATCAAATATATCTTTATTTATTCAAATTTAATAGTCTTAATAAAGCTTCAACGTATTAATTATCAACAAAATTATATTGGGCCGTATACATAAAAACAAAGCAATTGCTTTTACTTAAAATTTCATACCCCTCACTTAAATTTATTTGAACAAATTGAGTAAAAGGTCTGAAATTTTAAGAAAAAGCTTTTGCCATTGTCTTTGTATACTAAGTGTAACTTCCCAAAATTCAAACATTAAAGCAAGAACCTAAAAGAATAGTATAAAATAAGATAACATTATGACAAGTAACCCCCAAAGAGTTATAAACGCTCAATCATTATAATTAGTACGATACAGAGATGCATAAAGCAAATAGTAATTTACATAAAAATCAATGAAACAATAAAATTGCGCACGATAGTGTATGAAAAAACAAACATTATTATTTTGATTTTTTATCGTTATTCTTACTCTAGGTCTAGGATGAGCTGTGTGTAATTTTTTATACATATCGCTTAATCGCGCATGATATGAGGGTTTCAGAGCGGCTTAGTTCCTGTCCGGCTTCTTTAAAAGATTTTAATAGCTCAAGACAAGATTCCATGATTTTCAATTCCCCTGTTCAGATAAACTCCAGAGTGATAATGAAGCACAGATATTTAAAATTTTAATGTGATTTATTTGAATGCAATCGAAATCAGTAGAGAGCGATTTGGTAAACAATGTTTTTCGATTTGTTCTCCGGCGCAAAAACAAACAACGAAGACGGTTTGCCAACACGCGGACAGGCAACGTACAGCTGACCGTGCGAAAAACAGGGAAATTCGAGATTAATCCCACAGACTTCCAACGATTGGCCTTGCGATTTATTGAACTGAACCCGCTTGAATTGGAATGGAAGATCAGTTGGAGTAATCGGAATTCGTGGGATAAAAACTTCCTCTTCTTTAAGTTTTCCTTTGATGATCGTCGCTTAATTCACATTGCTCATCACTTTCTTGACGGACAATCGCATACCGTTGCTCAATTTCGGGTGATTCAGATTCCGCGACATGATTATGATCGATCCCACCTTCAGCTGTAAATTATGCGGCGGAGTTCCTGGCACATCAAGCGAGTTTGAAAATTCCGTCGGATAGTTGGTCGCTTCATCCTCGTCGGCCACGCTGTCAACGGATTTGTACGAATGCAGTTCTCCAGCGATTTGACTTTGAATAATTCAAGCTATCGACATCCTTATTCTTCGCTGCTAGTATTGCCCATTCACCAATGGTCAACTGCCTCCAAAGCTCGTTTATGCGCCATAGTGCATTCATCCCAAATGATGATTTTGCATTCTCGCATCAATTTCGCTGTCGCCGAATTCTTGGTCGTTGTTCACGTCGGCTGGTCAACCGTGAGAAGATTCATCGGCAGCTTAAAAGCAGAATGTGCAGTACGACCGAATTCCAACAATGAGGCAGCAATGCCAGAGGGTGCAACAGCCAACGCAATTTGAGATCTTGACCAAATTGTTGCCTGTTCCACCGGGAGCATCGAGAAAGTAAATGTCTCCCGTTCCATCGTCAACAATTTTCATCAGCGAATCGTACACGTTCTTCTGCTCGGCATTCAACAGCGTCACATTTCTTCGCACCCTTTCGGCCAGCTCATCTTGATCATAATCTTGCTCTCGTTGCAATTCGCGATTGAATGCATTGTGCAGCGAACGATTTGGCGCTGGAATTCCCAATGTCGACAGCAGACTGCCGCACATGTCTTCGAACAGAACTAACGCTTCGTTGCGCATCTCGTCATTCCTTTCGAGGTCGAAATTCGTAGTTGTCGAGCGAACTCTGTGCAAAATGTCGTCAGCCATTTCGTCCTTCTATTTGTCCCAAAATGCGGTCGGGTTCGAGGGATGACATGTAGCCGAAAAGTGACGCACCGCCCACCATCCACAGTACGCAAGGAATCGAACGATATAGGGCCTCCAATGTTCACCAAAAGCAAGCGAAGATAGAAGCATACGTCTTGTCGTGGATGAACTGTGTATATTCGTCCGAGGGCATCAGTCGAATAGACATCAGCGAAGCCAGCAGCAACATCACCTTTCTTCCGGCGTTGAAACTTCTTCGATGCAGCGTTTGCTTTAAAACGTTGCACCACGTTGGATTTTTTATTCTAGCAGCTGAAGGAACATATACCAAAAATTTCAGACATGTGCTCGCGATTTCAAAAAAAAAAAAAATTCACAAAAAATTTCGAAATTCCTGAGAATTGCCCCAGATATAAACGACGTTAAGAAATATTTTAAGTTAAGCAAGATCTGGGCCCGAATCGCGGCATTCGTGATCGCCTCATCCCTCGATTCGAATCGAATGAAACAAAATGGCAGCTGTTTTCTCCACAATACAATTTAAATGAGCGAAGCACACTCGCTATCGAATGCTGTGATCTCAAAATAAAATTTCGATTCGAGTTACGTTCGATATCGAGTGTCGAGTGTCCTTGGCGTTAGTAAACAATTTTTTTTATTGTTTCATTAATTTTGGAATAGTGCGTTTGTGGTATATTCTCCATGAAAGAATCTATATGTATATATAAAATAATTAGATATTTGAGAGTTCTACCCTTTGAATAATTACATACATACCTTTAAGTAGTTCAATGAAATTAAAATTTTTGACCGATTTGACCAAGAAAATTAGCATTCCAGAAAATCCTTGATAAACTCGGACTTTAAATTGGGAAAAATAAAATTTTTCAGGTCATCTGTCAGTTGCTTATCTTACTTCGATAAGAAAATTTATTAGGGTGATTAGTTGAAGTGTATAAATGCCCTCATTAATAGACAAACTGATTAAGTTGCCAAATTTATTCCTTATTTTGATTAACTAGCATTTATAAAAAATTTTGTTTATCTAAACAAACAGAGATGGAAAGATTTTATAGATATATACGATTTTATAGCCAAGTAAATTTAAATTTTGAGAGTGCTGAAAACTTTTCGTTTAGTAGTTTATCATAAAATATGAAATTTATTTTATTTTTTTTTAATTTTTAGCGAATGTACTTATCAGTTTGCCCTCGTACGTATAAGGCGCGAAAATTTTATAGATATATACGATTTTATAGCCAAGTAAATTTAAATTTTGAGAGTGCTGAAAACTTTTTGTTTAGTAGTTTATCATAAAATATGAAATTTTTTTTTATATTTTTTTTTTTATTTTTTGCGAATGCACTTATCAGTTTGCCCTCGTACGT
>NW_016172557.1:0-12945 GCF_001687245.7 Rhagoletis zephyria | reverse complement strand
CGATCAATAAGCCTGAAAAATGACGGTCGTTATAACCGTATAAAGGCGACCATTTCAACCGTAAAATGATGGTCATTGTGCCCGTAAAATGACGGTCATAAAACCAGTAAATTCCTTAAGAAAACATTTGGTCATTTGACTAGTAAAAACCAGAGTAGCTGTGACGGGTGTAAGCAGTGCAGCTATACATTTAGCTAAGCGCACAAGACATGAGGGAGAGCGAGATGTAAAGTCACACGTACGGGAACATAAAGAAAGAAACGGTCACAAAATCTACCGATGCCCTTAAGAATGTGATGGGAAAAATACGGAAAGTTTCAGTCATGGCTCCAGGTCATTTTACTAATCATTTGACCAGTATCTTTCTTGCAGGGTGGATATTTAAATACATATATGTATGTGTATACATTGTTGCACAAGCGTATATACATATCTGTATATATGTACATACATGCATACTTTAATTGTAAGCGTCAATTTGTGAATTCTCAGCACATATAATCGAAGGTAAAAAACCTCAAAGGCAATTTTAAGGTAATTATTTTATTTCCTCACAAGTTCATAGTACTGTAAATATTCACGGGCGGTGACTAAATGTCACTGTTTTCACAAATTTTATTTATTTTTCGTTCGTTTTGCCCTTTTCACATACACCTGTCAAGTTGAATGCGGGTATTTATTTACATTCAAAAGGCAATCGCTCTATATACGTTCGCATGCAAGTGAGTGAATGTACATAAATAATGTACATATATATATATGGAACACCGATACATACGCACATCTGAGGTGTTCGATTTACACAAGTGTTTTTTGTATTCGCAACGCTAATTAACCTGTTAATTTAACTGCTAAGTGTAAAACGTATGTAGGTATTTATGAATCATTGGCTTACAAAAGCAAATATGTAAATGTGTGCATGCACGATATGTGAAACTAAAATAAGTTGTGAAAAGAATTTACTTATCGTGGGGTGACAGGTAAAACTCATTAAGTACAGTTTTTGGAAAAACCCCGTTTTTCGCATAAATCACATTATTTTTCACTGCCCTTTTTGAAAAATGATTTAATATTTGCCCAACTTAGAGCAGGCGGCCTTTGCAAAAATTAAAATATCATTATCTAAAAATTTGTATAAAACTTGGCCAGGTAAAACTCATTACCGTATTTAATGAATTTTTCTTGCCATCGATATTGGCTTTTCATTGTAGTTGGTGACATTTGACAGACAATTTTTTCTTGCTAAAAAATTTAAAAGCTAAATCAATGAAAGCAATTTCAACCTTCAATGGAATAATTGGTGACCGCAATATTCTTATACTTCCGGAATAAGCTATAAAGGAAATATTTGCAAAATTAAACATTGACAAGGTTCATCCCTAATTAAGTAAAAATCGGAAAGAGCAATTAATAGGTAAGTAACTGCTCACAAAATAGAACTTGGTTTAATAACACAGCCCCACAAACAAAAAAAAAGTGTCGGGGGTGGGGGATCAGACCACCCCTACCCTATGTATTTTGACGCGCTGAACACGAATCCAGTGTCCGTTTTGGTCTAGCACGTCTGGATTTCTTTCTAACCTACAAAAACATGTCAAATATTCCTATACCCCTAAATATTTGACATGGTTTTTGAGGTTAGAAAAAAATCCAGACGTGCTGGATCAAAACGGACACCAGATGCGTGGTCAGCGCATCAAAGTACATAGGGAAAGGGTGGTCTGATCCCCCACCCCGACACTTTTTTTTTGTGGTGCTGTGTAATTAAAAAGATAATATTGAATGCATACAAATTTCAACAGAAAATGGATAAGACTGTTCAGCTTGTGCCATATGAATGCGAAAGTGATGAAACCTTCAGTCTATACTCTGACACGAGCTATTCACCATCAAGTAGCGGATCTGAATTTTCGGATTATGAGGTTAGTAGTGCCCATAACTTAACTAGGCGAAAAAAAGCAACAAACGCGCCTGGAAGGTAAATATTGTTAAGTCACGACGGTCCAAATGTCTACCCTATAAAAATAAATACAAACAATGTCTCGCTAAAGTACCAAGGGAAGTTAATTGCTCGAATTGCGCCTTTAAATGCAATAGCAACTTCTCAGATAAAGACAGATTAGATATTTGTAAATCGTACTGGGGGCTTGCTAATTATAATCGACAAAAGGACTTTATTCTCAAATATGTTACTATGAAAGAGCCGAAACGGCGAAAAGTATCTATTGATAGTAAGCGAGCCCGTTCCGTATCTAAGTCATATTATTTAGAAACCGATAAGGGCAGAAGACGTGTATGTGCAAAATTTTTCGAGAAGACATTGTGTATTTCCAACGGACCAATAAACACAGCCTTCAGAGGCCGTAATAGAAGTGGGTGTTATGATAACGGCGATAGAAGAGGTCACAAAGCTCCTGGTAATAAAACCAGCGAAAACGATATTGCCCTTGTAAAAAAACATATTGAGAGTTTTCCTGTAATGGAATCCCATTATTCAAGACAGTCTACCAAAAAATTATATCTAGATTCAAATTTAACTATTTCAAAAATGCATGACTTATATAAAAACGATTTTTGCACAGAAAATATGATTTGCTCTCCAGTTAACGAAAAAACATATAGACGGATATTTTGCGACAATTATAATTACTCATTTTTTAAACCCAAAAAGGATCTTTGTGCTTTGTGCTATAAGTATGAGAAGGCGACTACTATTGAAACAAAAAAGGAACTTGAAACCGAATATTGCTTGCATTTAATTAGAAAAGGCGAATGCAATGAAGCAAAACGCTTTGATAAACAAAGATGTAAGGAGGATCCTTCATTTCTTACTTGCACCTTTGATTTGCAAAGTGTTCTCCATATTCCCAGCTCAGATGTTTCATTATTTTATTACTCGCGAAAAATATGCGTGTATAATTTAACTATTTATGTTGGAGATGGGGAAGAAGCGCATTGCTTCACGTGGAACGAACTCCATGGCAAACGTGGAAGCAACGAAATAGGCTCAATCTTGTATAAGTTTCTTCTAAGTCTGCCTGCCACGGTAAAGGAAATATCTTTATTTTGCGATACTTGTGGCGGCCAAAATCGAAATCAGCAAGTAGCTGCAGTATTACTACACGTCTTACATGTTGCCAGTAATTTAGTAAAAATTGAACTTAAGTTTCTAGAATCAGGACATACATATATGGAGTGTGACTCTATGCATTCAGCAATAGAGGTCGCTAAACGGCATAAAACTGCATTTTGCATGAATGATTGGGCTGAAATTTTCAAATCTGCTAGAAGAAAGCGAACAAATAAGTATCAAGTACATATGCTTACGTATAACGATTTTTACAATTTACACGAATTGGCATTAGCAACAATAAAAAACCGTAACAAGGATAAAGAGGGCGTAAAAGTTTCTTGGCTGAAAATTAAATGCATAAAAGTGGAAAAGTCCAAACCTGACACCATATATTACAGATATGATCACACTAGTGACTACAAAGAAATAAATATCAGTGCAGGGAGAGGTCGACCTCGAACGCGTTCTGCTAATCTGAGCCCTGCGTATGAAGCGATGCTTCCGATATCTGCAGCAAAAAAGCAGATCTTATAAAACTTTGCAATGCCGGACAAATACCAGAGGAAATGGTGCCATGGTATAAGAACTTGCCATCAACAACATTTACCGGAAGGGAATCTTTGCCTTTATTCGAAAGAAGCGATAACGAATCAGATGAAAATTTAAATTGTGCACATGTATTTACATTAATAAAGGGAATTCTGAATGCTAAAGTTGTTTATTTTTTAATTTATTACAAAGCTATAACAAGTTTTTGGACAGGAAAAAGTCACTAAATACAGTTTTGTTAATAACGAAGATTATGGCTGAGTTCTTAAAAAAATAAGCTTGCAGCCGTATTGTCACCTCTCTAGATTTAACGCCATGAAAATTTGAAGATATTAGAGCGTCTGGTTGAATTTTGACGTTAAAAAGTGTTTAAAACCTTAATATCTCAAATTCTTTGTTAGTGTACTTAATGAGTTTTACCTGTCACCCCACGTTATGTTTTCTTATAATCACTTCTTAAAGAGTATACCGACTCGGGAATAGCTTAGATAACTGAGTTCTGTTGTTGGAAAATGTAAATGGCGCATCCATTTTATTACAATATTAGTTAGTAGGGCATACTAGCGCTGCAATCTTACTGGAGCTATTCTAGAATTTCTCCTCTTAGTGAAAACAGCCACGAATGGCCGTTACTAATTTCTAACTGTATCGATATCGCGTATATTCAATACCCTCTATCTGTACTTTTCATAAAAAATGAGATTCTGATATAAAAATCCACTTAAGACTTAACTGTCATCGGTGATATTAATGCCTGGTAAAACGCTTGACAGAAGAAATTACTGTTAAATTGCCTAGTCAGAATTAACATCAGTGATGACAGGTAAGTCCCAGATTAATTCTAACATCAATTTTATAAACTGGAAACGCCCCGGAAAGCTCGCGGCTCTGAAAGCTTTTTGTAAACTGTAAAATTTTGTATGAAAAAATATTTTCCGTTTTCTAGTTTTTATATTTTAAGTATTGAACGGTACTCTCCCAAAACTTGCGCAGGGTTGCATTATAACTGAATGCAATTATATCAAAAAAGTTATATTAATTTTATTGAGTCATAAATTACAAAAACAAATAACTTAAGGACCTGAAAATTAAAAATTCTAAAAATAGAATTGTTAACAAAAACAACAACCACAATATCAAGGGTAAATAGCAGCGGAATAGCTGCGCTTGATTGTAGTTGGATTAACACAAGAAAAAAGTGGAAAGAGCAACAACAGTTTACGTGGCGAACTTAGCACAGTGCGTAGGCAACTGGCTTTGGCCGCCAGGGACGATGGATCGAAGCCCAGTGAACGAAGTCTGATGAGGAGATGAGGTTATCTCCGAAATATGTAGCAGCTGTAACTTCTACCAAAATGTAAATTGTTGTTTTTTCCACAAAAATTTTCATTAAAACTGCTTCAAGCTCAATAAAATTGTTGAAATTAATAAGCATTTGTACTAAAACAGAGGGAAGCGAATGCAATCGTTAATGTATTTATAGTACATACATTCATATTTATGTACCGTTATGGGGCATAAAAGCATAACCACTTTGACATGGACATTTGGACTTATGTAAATATGTATTTTTTAGAACTTATTTATGTACGCATAAGATATGTAGAACATAAAACATACAAATATATATGCACACATCCGTATTAAAGATGCACATACTTTTATGTGTGTATTTATGTAAGTACATATGTACACTCTAAAAAATTTTTGTTTAAATTTGCGCATATTAAGATAGGTAACCAGTTTCCTCTCTTAATGAATGCAAATTTAAACACTGCTTGCTTACTTTTACATATCATATGTGTGGCGTAGAACAAATTTCAAATTTGTTTTTTGAGTTTTAAATATTTATTGTTCACATTTTCATAGTTTACACATAAAATGTTTAAAATTTCCTCTAAAAAAACTTCGTTTAAATTTACGCATATAAAGAGAGGTAACCAGTTTCCTCTCCTAGTGTGTGCTAAATTAAACATTGTCTGTTTACTTTTACATATCAAATTTATCACGTAGCGCACACAAGGGGTGGGTTTTGGGGTTAAATTTATTATGATTTAAGAAATTTTGATAGAAAAAAATTTCTTTTCCATTTCTTGTGCGTCATTTTGTAAGAATTTTTCTTTTTTCTTGAGAGCTCTTTAAAGTTTAATTGCGAATGAAAACATTGTCCTAAAAATATGCAATGCATGCTCACTTACTGTTGCTTTTTAAACTTTACAGCCTAAAAAAGTTTACCACTGATATGTACTTAAGAAGCATTCGAGGATTTAATTTGCCAACTTGGAATTCGTTCCACCAAAATGAGCTACATGTTAAAAATACAAGTTCAGCAAAATTTTCGTTATTCGAAGTATTAAAAAATGAGAAACAAGAAATCGACGAAAATGAATAAAAAAGTGTAAAACTTTCGTGAAATTATTTAATTTATTTATATTAAAATTCTTTTGTAAAATGTTGTATTACTTTTGAAAGTTGAGTGCATCTTTAACCGTTAATTTTTTCATGATTTACTGATCGGATCTAAACCAAATTACGGGACGACGGTACTATCTTTCTGGTAAAAAAATCGGTTCACGCAGTGCAAAGTTATGCGGTGAAATAAATAAAAGAAGTAAAAATACTCCGAAGAACTGACAACCTCCCCTTTTTTGAAGCCGGTTGAAAATGTTTGAGTTCTTTGTACATTTTATGTAAATAAAATGCAATTTATGAAACTTTAAAAAGTTTATTTTTTTAGTTCATTCTGTACATAAAACTTGCATAAATGTATTTTAAACAGCGAATTTTCAGTATTTTCTGATGATATATATTTAGAAGTATAAACTCTTTCCCCCCAAAAATATATTTCTGCGTACGCCCGTGGCACTTAGTATTTATTATTTGTAAAAAATATATTTTTACCTTCAAAATGTTTGTAATTTTAAACATTTAATGTGTATATTTATGTGTATATTTTAAACAACTCATGTTCAAAATCGATTCTTGAACATCTTGTGCGTATACTTGAACAGATTCTGGTTGAAAAATAAACACTTTTCAGTAGTATTTTTACATGCACTTTTTAGAGTGTATATACGACATATGGGTTTAATTGCCAAGTGGGTGGGAATTCATTACAATTAGCTTTTAACTGAACAAGGGTCAGACAAAGTTCAACATCTTATCCGCTGGCTTATTGTAGTGAATACGCAACTCTATACATGCTTGAAAAAAAAAAAATTAATCATAAGAAACAAACCAAAATTAAAATTGAGTGTGTTTGTGAGTTTCTGTCAGTAATTTGGTCTCTGTGCAAGCATCACAACTAGTAAAATAAAATTAAGCCAAAGTCAGTGACTGGCTTCCATAAACCATTTCTTCAATTAGATCTGAACTTGAACGAAGGGAAAGAATGAAACCAGCTAGATTCAGGTTACTTTGTTAGACAAATTTACGTTGGGATTCAGAGTAACTCATTAAATACGATTTTGAGCAAATGAAATTAAGAGTGTATACATATATGTACATACAAACATATCACGTTTCTACCCTACAGACTGGGTAAATACCCTCTTGTAAATATGGGATTGTGTATGAGATTTGAAAAAAAAATAATAATTATATGGAATTATCGGGTAAATTGTTCTGGTAGGGTACATTTGTACATACATACATATATGTTATTAGATGAAAATAAATAAGATTACATGGTATATTCAAGCCTCTAACGATCAATTTATATCAGTCGCTTGCTGACGCCTACATTTTCTAGTATGTATTATACCTACATATGTACATTAGGGTGGTCCAAACATGCATGTGAAAAAGTAAAGTCGGAATTTTTATGCTCTCGCCACCTACGATTGTTCAGTATCGAAAAAAATAGACCCCTATTTTTTATTTTGAAATCAAAAAATATTTAGAGGTCGCTCAAAGCGCTCAAAGTTTCCCATGTATTTTGTATGGGGAAAAAACAGCTTTTCGTAGAAATGGTATAGAATTCCTAAAAATCAATATTTTTCTATCGGAAAACTCTGTTTCTCTCCAAAAGATTCCCAGTAATAATATCCATTTGTTTATTTAACCATTTTTTCATCGCAACCATAATTTATAGGGCCGCCAAAAACCCATAAAAACCCCGAAATATGCAATGGGGCGACAAATAAAAAATCGTTAGTACTAAAAAATTGTTAAATAAACAATTGGGTATTATTATTGCAAGTCTCCTAAAGAGAACCAGAGTTTTCCGATCGAAAAATATTGATTTTCAAGTATCTATACCATTTGTACGAAAAATTTTATTTTTCCGATATAAAAATACATGGAAAACTTTGAGCGCTTTGAGCGACCTCTAAATATATTTTGATTTCAATATAGAACATTTCAATTCCGACTTTACTGTTTTCCAACCACCCTAATGTACATACATATATATATATAAATATGTAGTATAGTAAATATGTTCTCGTATACGTACATATAATTTAGGCTAATCCTATTCTGAGGGCATCATGCGCTTTGGTAATAAAATTAGCTACGAATAATTGTTTGTTAAAGCAATTGAATAGAAAAATTAAATGTAAAATTCTCAAATCTACATAAATACATATGCATATGTATAAGCATTTCTGTAGGTAGATACGTATATGTACGTTGCTCAGCTAATTCTTGGGTAAGCCGGGCTAAGTATTCATCGGTTAATTTAATTGTTTTACTATTGTGGAGAGTACTAAGTAGCAAAGTTTTTATAAATAATAGAGATTTTATGTTATATATGTATATAATGTATATTCTAGGAACTAAATTACTAGCATTTAAATGGCTTACCATAAGCACTGAGCAGATTATTGGTCTTGTTAATAGTTTCCACACACGGTTAAAAATTTCGGTTTTAAATTGAAACTTTTTGGACTACATATTTGACCAAACTAAACTCAGTCTCAAATACAAACCTTCCAAGTTTAAAGAAAAGAGAGCCCATATGTTGGGTTTAGAATTTGAACAATTTTTTTTGAAATTTTAAACGCAAACATTCGAGCACCCCCCCTGCCCCAACCTGGCTACGCCCATGTGCCTTCATATGTTGAGTTTGAATCAACTCCACATTTTGCTGTGTGCAAACATTTTCTTTTTCGGTTTAGATTTTAAAACCAAATTTTCTATATATGAAACCTAGAAACTAGAATTAAAACATTTTGATTTGATTTTTAAACCACGAACTTTTTGGACTAAAATTTAAACCAGAATGTATTAAAAATTGCTTAAAATCTATCGACTGGTTTAAAAAGTAGACTATAAAAGATTAAAAAAGGCAGTAGTCCCAGCGCGGTTTAAAAATTAAACCCAAATTTTTGACCGTGTATACGAGAGCTTAAAAAAAATTTGCGGCATAATATTAGGCGCAATAGTAAAGACAATAGTCAGCCGCTGAGGTTTGTCAGTGGCGTGGGAATAGGGCTGGTAAAGTGCGCTTCTTTTGGCTGATGTTCGCTCTCCTGTATCAAGGCACTTTAATCCCCTTTTTTTTTTTTGAAAGAAAATTAAAACTCAGCGACATGGCTAGGCCCTAGCTCAGAACGATTTTTATGTTGGCCAGTGCAATTTAGCAGAGGGGTAAAATCACATTAACGGCGCCAGTGTGGATAAACCTCACATATTCATGAATACAAATATGGTAGCGAAAGCATTAAAATGTGTATAAAAAAATATATCGTTGAGCCAAAATGTATGCTACGAAGAAGTAGCAACGCGACTCAATAAACTGTTTCCAGCGAAGAAAGCATTCCATCATACACACATACATGCATACGTATTTGCTTTTCAATTTAAAATACTTCATTAAATAACTTCAATAAAATAGTTCAACGTGGTTTTAAAATAGAAACACGCCGTCGGAATTAATAACGTATCTAATTTTGTAATAAAGAGAGGCAAAGAAATTCAATGAAGACATTTTAAGATTTGCATAAAATTAATTGAACAGTTGGAAGTCCTACAATTTGATGATATCTGAGGGTGGTAAATGTAAAATTAATTCGATGAACTTTGTAGGAATGCATGAAATGAGCAACACACAGGAAGTATGTAAGTCATTGGGGCATTTAACAAAAGAGCTAAAATTAAAATATGTATTGGTTGGTAACTTGGTTAGTAGACCATATTTCTTTTTGCCAGCAGATTCTGTTTGCATGTACATAATTACATATCCATAACATAACAAAGCCAAAAACAAAAAAAAACTAGAAAACATTTGAAGGTCTCAACGGATTTGTGGAAGTAAATGTGTCCACACTCACTGACGTAAACGTACGTTAAGCTGAGATTAGTCAAGAACGCAGAACGTATACTTAAACGCAGTCTGTAAACGCAGAATCTTGTCAGTGTTGCTTACTACAGTGTTGCCACTTATCAATGCCTTTTCATAAACTTACCTTTTCAACTACAATTTTTCGTGCTATAATAGATTGTAGCTAAATATAAACTACTTAGTTTTCAACAAAAACCTTATACAATAGTAAATTTCAAATATTTTAAACATAATTTGAATAGGAACTTATAACTTTTTTACCATCTGCAAAACTGACGAAGTGGCAACCATCTAAAGAAGAAAGAAATAAGCTGCAACTACAGAAAAATTCTGCGGTGTTGAGTTTTCATTTACAATGGCGCTTTGGTAAGACAGATCGTGTCAGCTGACTCGAGTTTACGTACCGGTACGGTTACGTTCTTGACTAATTTCAGCTTTAACGTGTCAGCTGACACGATCAAACTCATGAGAGCACCATGTAAATGAAAACTCACCACCGTGCGACGGTTACGCGTGCTTTTCTCTCTCTCTATCAACAGTATATTTTATATGTTTTATATGTTGCTACGTCAAACAGACACGGCATACGTACACGTCGGTGCGTGTGGGTACCTTAAGTAGCCATAAGTAAAAGTAAAGTACAACAAAACAAGTAAGTAAGGCTAATTTGGACACCGTTAAAATTTCGATTCCTTGAAGCAGATTGCGTGACTTGCACCTGTTTATTTATTTCCCTTTGGTGTGATTGGGCTTATTCACTTTTATTTATGTATTTGCATATTATGTTCAAACATGATATATGTACATACGTACATATGTATGTACATGTGCACATCCGGTTTGCATAAAATAAAATCTAGGCGTTGCCCTTGAACTTCCCAAAAGGTTTGGCAAAATTACTTAGCTCAAATGTAATTCTACACCAAGTGCCGCTTTTACAGGCAGAAAATACATAAATATACCCTTGAGATACCTACCAGTGCAAAAAAAGTGCTGCAAAATGTGTCACGCTTCTTAAATTCAAAGGACATTCACCTATCGCGTGACAGTATTTTATTGAAACATTTTATTGCGGCATAAAGGTGTGAGAGTGAAAATGCTGTAAAATAAAGGGATTTCACAAACAAAGAAAAACTAAATAATCGAACATTTTAAACAAACAATATTTTTTTGAAATTTACGTGAGACCACCTACATAAATATCGGAATGCACCTATTATAATAACGGAATAAATCAATTGGAATATAGTATTTTAGTCTAAAATTTCCTTAATTGAGGAGAAGAAAGCAAATCCAAGGGAGCTGTGTCGTCATATTCCGGAAGCTGAACAGTGTACAATGAGATGTTCAATAAATGTACGTAGTGTGCCCATAGAGTCCTCTTCGCCACGTGCCGTACATTTTCCACTCTATGTCAGTAGTAACCTGAAAGTAGTATATTGGGGGTATTCACGATCCGGTGCATACTGTCTAGCATGGTGCATAGATAGCATAAATAGCATGATTGTTGCATGTTGCATGTGTTCAAACAACAACAAAATTCGCCAATCATGCTGCTTATGCTATCTGTGCACTATGCTGCACCGGATCGTGATTACCCCTATTGTAATTCGGCTTTGGTTGTGTTAGAATATAGTGTCTGGCTTTCGACTAGCAAAACACATGATCTTGCTTGATCTGCACGATTTTAACGTCTCTAAAGGGTGACGTGCAATAATGTCAATGGAATTAATATAATGTCAGAAATGTTAAAAATCATGCAAGCTTTACAGTGACGCGAATGGATATTATTGCTCTATCAAAAAATATTCACAAAGCACAGTGCACAAGGCAAAAGTGCATAACGCCACGGCGCACAATAGTGATTTTTCCACAAATTTTGTTCAAAAATCCTAGAGATGGCAATTTTTGACCGATTTATATTTTTTGTTAATGCTCGTAAATAATTTGGGAAGAGATTGTCTAAGCCCGAATTTCATTTGCTTTTAAATTTATCAGAACGCACCCTTAAATAGAGGTATTTTTATGGAAAATTCAGAGAAACTTTAAGATTAGTTTTTAAGTTTTTAGGTAATAAGGGGATGATTTCACCGCTTAATGGGGGTTGGGAATTTGCGTACTTGCGGTGATGTATTACTATTGATTAAAACTACAATAAAAAAATGCCAAACCGAATTTGAATACATATCATTTTTTTTGTTTTAAAGTTTTTCTGAATTTTTCATAAAAATACCCTTATTTAAGGGTGCGTTTTGATATATTAAAAAAAAATTAAATTGGGGCCTAGACAATCTCTTCCAAAATCATTTACGAGCTTTAAAAAATATATGTATTATTAAAATTGGTCAAAAATTAAATCCTGTAGCCATTTTTGAACAAAATTTGTCGAGTAATTCCCACTGTGCGCATTGAATATTTCTTTGGAAATAATGGCACGTTAATACATATGTATAGGTTTGCGGATCCTAAGTTAAATCATTGGAATAGGCTTTTAATCTAAGAGCTCTTCTTCTCGCGAGATTTACTATGACTCCGAATAAGACGGCGGTAGACACGTTATTGCTATTAAAAGGCTGGAAAGTTTTATTTTAAGCGGCAGTCATTCTGTATTGCCAAGTTTCGGCAGTCCTTGGTCTTATGAAGGTACTATTATCGTTCATCTGTATGTGAGTCAGTGATATCACCGTTCACTTATCTAATTCAGTATTTTCTGCGATTATTATAAATTTGTCATCTGGTTTAGTTTTGGCATTGGTCGATAAATTGAAATATTCATATCCTTGCTTGCACATATGTATGTATATATGTACATAACGTCCCTTTGCTGCAAAAGTGTATTTCTTAATTTTTAAATCTAGTATGCAAAAGTTACCGTCACCGTCAAAATGCGTTACCCCAACTCGAAAAATTAGAAGCAAATTGCCGGTCTAACTGAATTTTTTCAAATTGCCTTTCTTCGAATAAGCTGGATTTGGAAAAAAGTCGAAAAATCGAATATCCTAATTATGACCCTCTTGCAGCAAAGGTACGCCATTTT
>NW_016172556.1:0-12946 GCF_001687245.7 Rhagoletis zephyria | reverse complement strand
TTGTTGAATATAATTGTTAAATGGCCAAAAAATAACAAAAAACAAATAGTTTAAAAATAATAATTATTATCGAGTTTTTTTTGCTCAACCGAAATAATTATCATTTGATTATATTATTATATTATTATATTTTTTCGATCACAAATAATGATTACCTTATGATTTTTATTTTTGCGCTCAGAGATAATCATTATTTTTGAGTTTTATTTTTCCTTTAAAAATTACCTATTCTCGAACCCGAGGCCGGTGATGATGATGGTGATGGTGTTGGTGTTTTTTAAAACCCTTAAAATATGCTCCAAGATTGTAATTTATGGCAGCTTTTTGAAACAATTTCATAGAAAGTTGAATAGCTGAAACAAATCTAGACTGTGTTTCATGTTATATAAGTACTACGGAGAAGGTATTTCCTTCCGTCATCAATCTTTTCTATCTTCTAAGCATTTTAGCTTAAGACGAAGTTCATCGCCATTTAGGCACTACGGAAAATATAGTTTTTTTTTTTAGCAAAGGACCTTAAGAATTAAAAAAATGTCGACTTAAAAATCTTTATTAGGGTTGCAAAATATATATATTTTAAAAATGTTGACATTTTAGTGAAACTTTGGCAAATTTTTTAATGCATGCACTTGTTATGAAAAATTGTGTAGCTCCGTCATTGAAAAGTTATTGGGTGGTATGCATAAAACCTAAGCAAATTCTTATTCTTATAATTTCAGACCTTCTACTCAATTTGTTCAAATAAATTTTAAGTGAAGGGGATGAAATTTTAAGAAAAAGCAATTGCTTACATATATTAAAAAAATAACCCTTCACAACTCCAAGTTTTTTGTGAAAAGATTTGTAAAAAAATTTTGGGACGTCAGTGTATTAATTTAAATAAGTTTAAAAAATAGGGAACATTACCTTCATTGATACTTTTAAATGACAATTTCATAACAAAAAGCTGATTTATTTTCATTGTTCGGGTTCACACCGTTTTCTGGAAAAAAGGGGTTTGCAATAAAAATATTGAAAAATATTGAAAATTTTATATTTCAATGTCAAATAAAATAAATGAAAGGCGCGGGTTAAGAAATCTATTTGCTTGGATAAAGAAACCCGATTTACTTTGTACGGAGCATGCGGTAGTCTAATATTCATATAGTATATATAATTCAAAATTAAAAAAAAACTTCCTTACTGCTCATGTATCTAATTCTTGTATAATCTATATCTAATCCTTACTAAAGTTAGTAGTAAAGATTACTAAAAACGTAGTAGATTAGACAAGGATTACAGACATGAAGCCCTTAAAATTAAGTAGTAAGGACTCTGTTTGTTTCTTAGTTTTGAATTATGTCGTTGTTGTAGACAACCATCGATATATTTACGTAGCAAAAAAAGGGAACACCCATTTAACGTTTACAGTTCATGCATCCTCTTTGTTGACGCTGCGCTTTCCTTCCGCCCCTGTGATTTTTGTTCGCAGAAATTTAATAGCAGTTGCTACAAGTTCTCGGCATTGCTTTGCTTGCTCTCCCGTTTGTGAGGTGCAAAATAATAGAGAACAGATACAAACATTTTATATTAATTTGCGCTCGTTGACTTTCACTTGACCTGGGTAATCGCTCACTGCAGTAGCATGAATATGTTGCTTAGCTTTGAGCTTCCTCACCAACATACATACATATGTATTCGATTTTTAGGTTGTTGGAGGTGCAAAAGGTTGCTGCGTGATTGCCATTTTATGGTGTACATTTGTAACCATATACTTGTTAAGCCCTGTTTTCAACTGTTTATTTTAGTGCAACTTCAATTACAAACTGCCTTCGCCTTATTTTTTCTGAATTATTTACATTCGAAATGGAATAAAATATAATGTATGGCTAAAGTAACATTTTACAGCTTAAAATGTAGATTTAGAAATTTTAAATTGCTGCATTCAACTAATCTATAGTTATCGAGCTGCTATTGGAAAGATTTGTAGCAAATAACTTGAAAAATTAAATTCGTTGCTCCAGAATCAATAAGCTGAAGCAGATGCATTTGTATGTAGCCAAGTGTGGCCAGAAAAGGGATAAAAACGAATGCTTTCACTGTAATTAATTTTTAAATTCCTTCTGATCGATTTCATTTTATAACTATCTACATGTGTGCGCACAAGCATTCATATATAAATATGTGCATATATGCAAAGCTGCATAGTCAGTTTGACTGCACATTTCACTTTCCGGTCGGCAAGATGTTGCAACGAGCGCTTGCAACAACTATGTAGCAGTGAATACATATATCTTTTGTTGGCACGCAAGCATCCATTCAGTAAATCCAAATATCACAGCCAGATTACTGATTTCAACGTCAATGTTTTAAGGATAGCCCTACATAAATATGTATACCTCTACATATACATATGTATGTATGTATATGTGTGCATGCATCGACGTGTTCGCGAGCTTAAATGCAAGTAAAAATTTTATTTTCTCAGGAAATTTCACTCAGTCTCTTTGTGAAATAAGCTCAAAGAAAGCAAGTAAATAAAGCTACTCAATATTCGTAGATTTTCAGCAGCTCAACGCCTTTCTCATCTATGTTTGGCATTTAAAATGACGTTCTTGATGTGCGTTTATTCATTGATTTATTTTCTTAATGAAGTTATTGGAGCGTTAAGCCAGTCAGCTTATTCGAACGTTCATCCTGCATACCTCAGGAAAATAAAAAAAAACACTATACAATTGCTCATCGATATTCATTATCGTTATTATTCATTTTGGTTGCCTCTGTTCTTTTGATTGGATTTCTATTGTTTTTGTTTGTTGATTGGCGGTGTTTACATGTTGCCATCAATGTCGCTTTCTGTCTTCGAATATTAATATACCGGATTTATATGAGCGGATTTATATATATTGATTTTTTAATGAGCATGGGCTCTGCGTGTGAATTTCGTTTGAGCTTTAAGTGACAGAGTTTGCCTACTTCTGGTTTCAGTGAGATAAGAATAACTATGAGATCATCACTTACTCTTCCAAATTACAATTAAGAGTTCTTAAACGCAAATATTAAATGGAAATACACCCTCCGTTATTTGCTTATTTTCTGTGGAGAGTTGTTTGTTTTCCCAGAGTAAAAAATGTACCCCCGTGGCCGTTATTCTGCGTGCTTTTTCCGTTGAATTTAATTATGTCTAACAAACAATTGTCGGTCTCAGTTGTATGCCATCTCTTATGCCAGAAACCTTCTCATGATAGAAGTACATCGGGTTCGCCGTTCTTCTAGAAGAGGCGACCAATATTGTATAAATCTTAATTTTGTATAACTTTTAGGAAGTTTCGTTTACCAGTAATCTGAACCCAGGAGCCTTCTGAGGGTTAGTATTAAGATATGTACATATCGACGGCTGGGTGGAATATCGACCTATCTGGGCAGCCGGTTACGAAAACGCGCTTTCTCAGGGCTCAAGAATGCCCTACCAGAATTTGGATGAAGAATGCCCTATCTCAGAATTTGGTTCAAAAGTGCCTTATTTCAACTGAAAATATACATATTGCAAATATATTGAGATAGGATGTTTTTGAATCGGCAGCTGAGGTAGGTCGTTTTTGTAGCCAATTCTGAAATAGTGCATTTTTCAACTAAATTCTGAAATAGAGCGGTCTTGAAAAGTTTTTTGAGATATGGCGTTGTCGAACTGGCTGCCGAGGTAGATCGATCTTCCACTCAGCCGTCGATATAACACATTTTTCTTTTACCTACCACCAGGTCGTATACATAATTTTTTAATTTAGTTGAATTTACAACTGAAGAACAAACTCTCAAAGAGAATGCTACTGAAAGTGTTTCAAAAAGCCCTACAAGGTAATAATTCCCGAAGGGAAAACTTCCAGTGCCTGGTATACTGAAGGAAGCACGCTCGAGGATGACAATGCTGGGCCGGCGTCAGACAGCATTAAAAGCCCGGGATTCTTTCGAAACTATATCCTGGCTTATGGACAACTGAAAAGCTCTACTGAACCAGTTAAGCACGCATAACAGGATCGCCGTTTCGTGGTTACTCGGACAAGAGGAGTTTGATGGCAACTCTCTAAAAATATGGGTCCCAACTGAGCTTATGTAGTTATATGATCCATTAAAAAGATACACAGCAGAGCTTCTAAGGGAAAAAGGCAGTCTAAGCAATTTATAGCATCCTTCAGAGAAATCTCGGAACAACTTCTGGATTTTAGTCAAGAGGCTCTGAGGACTTTCACAGTCTATCGACGAAAAAATTGCGAAAAAAGTCTTGTTTATTTGTTTTTTTTTTTTGTTTAGTTTAGGAAATTCTCTGTTGGTCAATTAAAGAAACTAACTGGTATGCAAATAACAATGTACATACTACGTATTTATAGAAGAAAAAAAAAATATTTTTATTCATAACCAATCATCACTGGCATGCACAAATAAGTGCCCGACGAGGCGTGATAATACTAACAAATTATTATCACTGCCAATAATTTTTATATTCATGCAGCATCATGTATCACCTGACATCTCAGGAAGATTTTTCACAAATGCACAGCTCTTCAAAGGCTTCGACATTTCCATATAACAACATCAACAACGCAGCAATTTTAAGAACTCACATCTATATACATATCTCTCTACGAATGTTCACTTCCGCTCTACGGTTTTATTTGCGCTTTGAATTAAGCAACTCAAACAAACTATTTGCTAAAAGAGAAAACGACAATAAAAGCTACACAAAAATATGTATGTATATTAGTATATACATCAATATGCAACGAAGATGGCAAGAAAATAAGAAACAAATTGTTTGAAGAGAATTGCATTGCACATAACAACAATGTTGGATACGGGCTTCCATTGTAAAAAGAAAGTAAGTAGATATTTACTATTTTTATATCATGCAGTAAGAAGTTGTAGTGTGTAGGGCGAAAGAGGAGATATGGACCATGTCATAGTGCGCGGAGCATATTTGTAAATACATAAATAGCTTACATAACAGTCCTTAACCATATTTCACACTTCGCATATCCTTAACTTCTGGTCGACCAGATAAGGCTGATTATTTACATAGTCCCCATTAATCAATTTCCCATGGCAAAGAAAAATCTATTCATTTTTTTTCACCCCAGCAATCAATAAGATATGCACGACGCTCATCAATCATTTGCAGCTCACTTAAATTAGCACACACACCCTTTATGCGCACCCAGCGTAATCATCTGCATTTATAAATCGCTGACAGCTTTGGTAAATCACTTCTCTTATTTATCTTCCGCGCTACAAGTATAAGTGAGCATATCACATATTGAACACATCTCGAAAACAATGCCAACCTTCGGATTTACTCCAAAGTTGACGAAATGTATCAAGTCTTAGTACAATAGTGGTATTCATCTAAACCGAAAACTTTATCAAGCAGATATTCATATAAATTTAAGCACTCTGTTACATGAATGCCCCGTACTCTCTTTGCGTTATCTTCAGTTTATCAAGATTGTTCAGTGAAAACGTTGGAGAAATTTAACAGAAATGCAGAAACGAGTTTCCATACAAATGTTTACAATTAATTTAAAACGTTTACACAATTATTGGTTTATACGGTGTATAATGCATTTGTAAGGTTTGATGAATATCCGCAGTATCCCCTTGTTTATACATATGTATGTATGTGTGCATACACATGTGTATATGTTCGTCCTTGAATCTTAATCAGCGGAAAAGTTATGCATGTTGAATTATTCATCAATAGGAACCCTTTTCCTCCTATGTCCTGACGAACCCAAAATGGAGATATACAAACGTACATACATAACATACATAAGTATATGAATATGTACATAAGTTAAACCGTACCACCTCACAACCTAACAAAAAAAGTCCGTCGTACACTCCGGAATCTAAAATATGTTTGTAAGCCTTAATAACGGCCTTCCTAAATTGCACTAAGCGTTGCGTTTTCGAACTTCAAAAATGAAAATTCAACCTATTCGGCACAAGCGCGGCATTAAAGCGAGATGCTTCTTGCAAATTGTTTGGCATGAGGCTTTGTGAAAAATCTTTGACGCTTGACTAGCGTAAGACAAAATGTTGATGTGATAAAAAATTTATAATAAAAGGGGATATGACCGACAAATTTTTGGCGTAAACGGGGTTATTTTTGTTACCAGTATAGTATCAGTTGGTGCCATATTTTCCTTAGTTTTCAAGAATAAAGTCGACACGACAATCATTATCTAGAGAGGAAATTCTTAACCTTAGTTTATTATGATCACATAACCTACCTAGGGCATTCTGCAATAAATAGACACCTTTCGAAAAACCCGTACAGTGATTTCAACTACATATTTACATATCGATGGTTGAGTGGAAGCCATTTCGAATACGCCCTATCTCAGAAAATTTTTCAACAACGCTCTATCTCAGAACGCCCTATTTCAAAATTTGATTCAAAAACCCCCATCTCAGTTTTTTCTCAATGTATTTTCGTATGAGATAGGGCGTTTTTGAACCCCAATTCTGAAATAGGGTGTTACTCAACCAAATTCTGAGGTAGGGTGTTTTTCAATAAAATTATGAAGTAAGAGTCGCATGATAAGATCGACTGAGCTTTCTAATTTTTGTTTTGTTTTTTTAGCCTCTCATACACCGTTATGGTATTAAACTATGTACGTGTAACTGATTATATAACTTTTGTTTGGATAGGCTTTATTGTATGGTAGTATTACCATAAACCCAAAATACCTTGAAAATCTCTAATAACTCGAAACTTTTACAGTATGCTTAAAATTTGTATGAAATTTAATTTCACGTGTTTATTGCAAACCTTTAATTGTTTTCAGATTTCACCTTTTATCTACAAATAGAAATAAGTTAGACGCTATTTTAATAATCACTTACAAGTTTGTAACACTATGAATGGATTATGACGGTGCTGCATTTAAATTTAGAAACCAGTGAGTTTTGGGCCTTTCAATAAACGCACAGCATATGCACAGTACACTGATAATCACACAAAAATAGTATATGTATTTGCTACTCAGCCACCATATGCAGCTTTACGATGGCGGTATTCAAACAAATGACGGCATCATCAACAACAAATGGCTAAATGTTGCGGTGGCAACAGCAAATTGCCTGTCCCATCGGATGCTTGCAAATAATAAATAGTCTGTTTAACATGACCACATACAATGCGCTTTAACAAGATAATAACACCAACAATAAACAAACTACATACATATGCAACACACTAACGCTGAGGCAAACAAACAACACTTCAGATATGCAAATAGATGGGCTTTAGTGCTGGTTTCTATGAACATACACTCGTTTCTGCATATCTGTGCATATGAGTGCATGTAAACACAAATACATATACATATCTACGTATGCACTTACATATTTGCATTATGTACATATATGTAGTATATAAACAAACTCATGAGCTCACAGTCAGCGTGCACATTTAGCTGTTGGCATTTGCTTCTTCACCGCTTGTAGCAAATTCAATTAGTTGCCATCTTTTACATAGTCTCTTCTTCTCAGCTGGCTGCTTTTTGCACTTGACGACGCAGCACCGCCTAATGCATTTTACGCTAATGTTGCAGTCATTAATTATAAGACATATACAACTGAATGTGATTTTTTTTTTACATATGTACATACATACATATATATGCGCGCGTGTTTTTCCAAGCACTTTAAAACTTATGCGGCAAGTTGGCAACATTTATCAAAGTAATCTCCAGCATCACCTCCATCAGCTCCAGCGCAAGTTGGTTGCCTACTTTACCAAGTTGTTGCATTTGTAATCGCCGCCATCTGCAGTTGCATGTTTTGTTTTTTTCGCAGCTCGTAGCTCAAACAATGGCAAATGCATCTGATTGCGCCTATTGCTTTTGTTATTTTTGGTGTTTTCCCTACGCGCACCTTATCAGCATTGCACTAGCAACAATGTCTATCGACTGATAACGACTTGCGGTGTTGCGGGGGGGCAGATTAATTTTGTTGCGATAGCTAATCTAAGCTAAACAAGCTGAGTGCCGCTAAACAAACGAAGCATCTGCGTTGTGAAGCCGATTGTAAATATCCATATAATCGCTTAAGTACGTAAATGTTCAAGCGAGTTATGAAGTTTTAGTAAAACAAATACGAAAATTACGGAAATAAATTATGAGAATGCATTTTGCTTAGGGATAATAATTATTTATTTACGAATGCGAAATATTAGGAGAAAATGCTGGATGCAAGCAAAGGAATTTTTAATAAACAGCATTTGATAGAAATATTTATACGCATGTACATTTTGAAATTATAATCTTCTGCCCTTATCGGATGTTTTTTCGTTGTAATAGAGTGGAAATTTTATTCGTTGATCATGCTTGGCCGGACCTGAAGCGATTCGCTAGCTATTTTAGTTAGTCGGCAATTTATACTGCAACTTTCGGTGGATAAGGCTAAAGCCCAGTGCGTACCTTGCTTTGACTATCGGCGAAGTTCAGGTGGCCAATGGGGAGCCATTGCTCATACCTCACCAGAGACTTCAAGCTGTCGATGTGCCCCTAATGATTCCTTAAGCTAGGAAACCAGCCCCAAAAGATACATATAGAACTACAATTCTTAACAGATTTTTGATATAATTTTTTTAGATAAAAGTGCAGAGAAAGTAGCAATTTTAAGGAAGATTGATTCTCCTATTTCCGTTGATGAATGCTGCATAATATAAACTAGTTTAAAACAATTGTAAGGTTTCACGAAAACCTAAAATTGGCATTGATTTTAAAGCACTGTGCGGTCGGTGGTCAGCGAACTATCTAAAATTTAGATTCTAAATAGTCGACAGGACTGACAGGATTAAACAAGGAGTCCTACTAGGTGGTCAACTATATCCGCTAAGCTTTTTCAGGCACCGGAGGGAGCTTCCCTGAAGTGCTGCACTAACCATAGTTGATATTATCGTCCGTCTTTGGAATTGATAGGCTGTGCTCAAAGGTAAATGGCTTTTTCACTAATCTCTCTCGCTTCCTAGTTAATAGCACTGAGTATAACCTGACCGAAAGAGGTAAAACCGCAATTAGGCTACCACGTTGAAGGCACACCTTCTTCCAGGCAATTGGCTGACCGGTTCTAAATTTTGCTGTGCCTCTTTGGTCACCGGTGAATCCACTGTAAAAAACACTCCAAGAAAATCTATACACAAATAACGTCCACTGCTCATTTTACTTTTTTTTTAGTTTATCGTCTATTACTTATAATTATTAGAATAAATATTGAAAATAATTGTTTAAATTGCTTTTGATCTACGGCCCCGTTGGTAGATTGCCGCAAGTGGTCGCACAACCAATTTGGCCAATTAAACTTTATGGGACGACAACGCGTCCGTCGATCGAATAAACGCATGCAGAAATTTATGCCGCTTTCAATGGAACTGACATGCACGGGGAAGTGATGTGTGTACGTAGAAATACTTTGGCATCAAAATGCTTATTCGAAACTAGCGAAAAGGAAAGCAGAATGCCTATGAATAATCAACATTTTATATGTATGTATATATGTTTGTATGCCTATCTTTAATTTTAATTGGCATTTAAATTGTGTTCAATCAATGCAACTAACTAACAAGCAAAAACAACAATCTCAGGAGCAAGCAGCAACAGCAGCAGCAATAACAATAAACACAACTGCTGCTGCAGCACTCGTTTAAAAGCCATTGGCCAGTAGCTGAGATTACCAATGGACATGCTTAAAAAGAATCAGATAAAACCACAGACCCGCTGTAGTTTCGTCTGTTTCGAAGACGACGAATATTTTTTTCTCTTTTGTTGTTGTTATTTTCATAGTGGTGGCCATCGAAGCGCATTGCAATGACAGCATACGGACCGCCTACTGATTTCTGCCGTTGTTGCATTGGAATATGAAATAGCGGAGCTGTCAGCGCTTACTTCGCTTACAATTAATAGCGCAGACGGGTGCACAGCGAACAGACAGCTGAGCGAACACCGGTGAGCTTGGATATTTGAAATGCAAATTTAAAAAAAAAAAAACGAATACGATTTTTTTTTGCCGGCAGCGATTATTGGGTTGAAGATAAAATACAGTTGGTTGCATGGTAATGAATGAATAGATTGTCATCGCAGCAAAAGGTTGCGCCCGAGTTCAAATCGTGTACGCTGCATGATTTTATATACAAATATGTTGCCTTTGTGTGTTGCAAATACTGAGAAGAATATTACGTGAAAATTTGAGTGCTAAGGAACAGCTGTTTTTTGTTTGAAACTTCATAAATATGTATGCACATATTTAAATTCTCATTTAGGTTGTTGGTATTTCCGACAGGGTAGGAGTATGATGTGTTGTGATGCGACTTTCCTCATCCATTGCCAAATTTGATTTGGTTTCTTCTAGTTGTACTACCAGCCGTGTCATTTTTGGTTCTGCAGAACCAAAATGTGTTTAACAATACATCCCATATTTAAGTGTTACTTTTGGGTTAGCCAAAGGTTCAATTTAATATTATAAAAGCTAAATTTTTTGTCAAGACTACAAAATAGTCAAAAGCACACATTTGCTGGGTACAAGTCTTACTCTTTGGCTTCTAATTAAATCTTCGGTTTTTGCAAAAGTTTTAAAAAAAAGCTTTTTAAAAATTTTGGAAATTTTTGAAGGACTGAGAACAGAGAAAATTTCAAGGTTTTTAACTATCAAAGCTTACTTGATGGATGTTATGTGTTTAAGATGCTTGCCTTTAACTTAATCGGCCGGTTCAACAAGCTACTTTTTATTGGATATCTAGACAAAATCCGTAGGAAAGCCACCCGAGCATTTTGGTCCCGTGGACTCCACTGCATATTTTTGTCGAAGCTCAGCAGCTTCGTGGAATTTCCAATAGCAAATGGCTGATGGTACTATTTATAAGAACAAGCGACACAAAGGTATTTTGGGAAAACATCAGGATTAGGAATATGCGGGTTTTATGACTCTATATTAAGCGAAATATGTTTTTTGAAGGCAATTCTAGGTGGAAATCACAAGCCGAGAGATTTGGTCAAATGGATCAACTCAATTTGATTCCAGTTGTGTACACTGGCACACAGACGGATTGAACAGAAGAGGTGCCATATCAAAATTTGAAAAAAACATTGGCCAGGCTAAGGCTGAAATACTTCAAAAATTCCACAGCTGAACACTTTTGCAAGAGAAAATCGTATACCAAGTCATGTCATGGTTAGCACTTTATAGGGATGCTAATTGTATCTTTCCGTCAGGGTTAGGCTAGGCCACGGTGACCCTGTTTTCTGTTGTATCCAATAAATTAACTAACTGACAATTACTTAGGAGCTTGGCTAATTTTGTTTTAAATTTTTGACTAAAACAGAGAAAGTTTAGGCCACTAAATAAACAAATTTTGATGAGGTGAAGCCAAAATCCTCTAAGTTTTTGGCTATCTCGCATGCAAGTTACAGTAAAGGCAAAGTTTAATTGAAGCACTAAAATGGCCATTGAAATGTTGTTCAATTAACGAATTTTATTAATTTGTTATACATTTTGAACGAATTTCCGTTATCCTTTGTTATTCGGCGTTCAATGTCGTTTTCGTTCGTTTCATTAAATTGACATAACTTTGTTATTAAATAAGTTGAGCTAACAAAATCATCACCTCTTTCCAAATAAATATGCTTTATGTACCTAGAGGGGTTTAATCTAAATTCTAGCTGTGAAATTAAGCAACAAAGTTAAACAAACGATTTAATATAAAGAGATTAACTTCAGTTAATTAAAATTAAATTTTCAACGCAGATTGAGTTATCGCGACGAGCAAAGTTGCATCGGAACTAACAAAGAGATGTAAGTGAAGAGCAACAGAGCGCAATTAATAACTTGGTTAAGCTAAATCTGCTTTCACTTGGCTGGGGCGGACTCGCAGTGCGCTGACATACATTTACATATTTAGTATACACTCTTCAAACATACCAAATAGTTCATTTAAAATTAAAGGTCACATTTTAAATGAAAAGGACACAAAACACGCGCTTGCAGGCATTCTGGCATGAATATAGTATTTAAGCTTCTGACGCGTTGGCGCTTGTGTGTTTGCACGCTTGAGAGCGCGCATTCACAGCGGTGAGCCTATTCAATTTCGCGAAACAAATGCCGATCTTATTAAAAGCATCAAGTCGCCGCCACATGTCTGCCACATGCCGCGTCTATATATACATATGTATGTATATATGAACGTGTGTCATACGTGTAGTTTAGCATATCTACAGGCGCAGAGCCCTACACTCACACACATACTTACACACCTGGCTGGCGCTTTTGTAATTTTGCAATTTCAGGCGAAAAGTGAATAGACGACTATGATTGCCACATACTGTGGCTGGTAATAGCTACAAATGCGCAAAACTCCGTCGCGTGTTGGCGGTGAGGTGATTGCGGTGTCCTATGTGTCTGATGTCGGCGGCAAAAAAGGCGATTATACAAACAAAAAGGCCAACGCAACACTCTTAGGAAGATGTATGTATGTATATGTAGCTATGTGAGTGAGCTTACTGGAAATTGGCGCTGTCTTTTTTTGTTTTTCATGTCGATTTATTAATTTCGCTCATTTGCACATCGCCAGTTGCTCACGCTTGAGAATGTTCATGCAGTTTTAAGCTGTCACCATGTAATAGCGTTCATACATCGACACTGCTTTTCCATTAACGCGTTTACCTCTATGTATATAATGCATGCTTGTTGTTGTTGCTCGTCGTTTTACGACAATGCCATATTCTTAGTTCCATTTTAATTAAATTTCCACATTACACACACATTCTTACATTTGACGTTGTAATTGAGTGCATACTATCTGTAAGGTTATTGTCATTCCTGTCTATATGTACTTATATATGTATATGGTGTTGCGCTTGCTATGTTGTTGTTGTTTTTGTTGCTGTACTTGCACAAAACATCTTGCAATCAGCAC
>NW_016172553.1:7490-12951 GCF_001687245.7 Rhagoletis zephyria | reverse complement strand
CTATTTAATATATACATACCTAAAATATATGTATTAAAATTCGAGTTGTTTATCAGTTATGCATGTTTCAACAGCCAACTGTTACATTACAATTTTGGAAGCATTTTTTAAGGCTGCTTTATATTATCGAAAAAGTCTGTTCTCCTTATAAAATGTTTTGAAAAGTTGGTACATAGTTTCTTAGCTTATGAATGGAGCTCAAGAACTACGTTTTTATTGAACTTATAAAATTAATTTTGAGGTCAATATTTCCAAAAAATTGTCAGACTGTCACGTTACAGAAAAAGACTGTTACGTTACCTTTGCGATATACGTGTAGATTATTATAAACTTTTTAAATGGCTTGTAGTCCGTTTTATGCAATAAATAGCATGAATTCAGTATACTTGTGATTGTGAAAGGAATAAGTAAGCGATCGAGAGAATCGCCATCGTTGCCAAATTACAATCGAGTCAATAATCGGCTTGCGGCCCGACTGTACAATAGAGATGTTTTTCGATTCCGTACAAGACATTTCTGAGCACTTTAGGCAAAAATTCTTACCCATTTACACTTTCGTTTTTGTGGGGAAAGTACTCAATTTTTTCCCATGGTCCGAACAAAAATAAATACTTTGTTAAGAACTTTCGTAATTAGTGATAATGATAATATGAGCACTCATACGATACCCAGCTGTCTTGTAGGGTTGTTTCGAGTCGACTGACATATCACTGACGAGATCGTGTGAACTCTATCGATAGCTTTCGTAGCCTTACCCATGTATTAATAATTTTTTTTTTAATTGATAAAACCGTGACAGTAAATTTTACACCCACATAGCTATGCTTTCAGATGAAAGAAAAAAACTATTCGAAAGTTGTATTCTAGCGGGTTTCAACGTATTGTAACAGTTCGCGTTTTGGGTCATATGATCATTTTCTTCAATTTAGATAGTCAGAAACAACCAGCAGGAACCGGCATATATTTATAATAAAAACCTTTAATGAAAGAGCAATTACATTGTAAAAAAATAACACAAGTTGCGGTTCTCACAACGGGCCTGTTCTTAGGCTGCATTTCTTTTTGCATTCTGAACGTTTGGAATAACATTTTTTGGTTACTTATTCTTTAGAACGTTCCTGATGATATGTTAACGTATATTCTGTTAATTCTGGCTGTGAAATGGGATTACATGGAATGTATAAAGAAACGCAGCGAAAGTCAACTCTAAATTTAGTAGCAGCTTTTTTTTTAGCACATTGATAATTATGTCAAAAAGCTATAATTAACTTTAGCTTCGTCTCTACTTTGTCTACGAATATGCCCCATTATTTTCAAAAATTGCAAATGTTTGTAACCTTAACAAATCTAAAATCAGATTTGAATTTAGATGTAAAACCAGGCAGATCAAGAGTCGATGAAGTGTTTTGTTTAATAAGTTCTCTCATCGCCGAATTTTCATCGAGGTTTTCTGAATTCAAGGAGTTATCGGAAACACACAAATTTATTCTGTATCCTGATGTGACTTCACTTGATGCACTAAGCTCAACAACAATATTAAAACGAAATGTTAATAAACCACAATAACATTTTGACAAATGAACTTGTTTAAATTTGCTAATACTAAAACTTTGGAAACTTGGAATTTAATTCCAGACACCTAAGATGTCTGCAGAAGCTGGCGTTTGCACACAAGGTACAGAGAGACATTTAAGAAACGCTTAATTCGTTTTTTTTTTTAACGATTTAAGTGTCAACCAATGTCTCCAGGAACGGTGATAAGTCATGACTCCTTTTTGCCACGCCATGGCTACATTGAATAATTCTTTGGAAATAATGGCACGGGTATGTATTAAGGTTCGTCGGTCTTGTTATAGGCATACTCATGATCATCGTACAGTTCCATAAGTAAAGTAACCTTCTTCTTACCGTTTTATCTGGCAGGCTGTAGGTGTGTGTTTGGAAGGCTCTATGTGTGTTTTTGGTTAGTGTATTGGTAATTGTAATAGAAATAAAAGAAATTGTAATAGAAATGAAAGAAATTGTAAAAGATAAGAGCACATGCCAAAAAACAGGTGATCTCAGCTTTAGGCATTTTCTGGCAATCAGCTGATAGTGTTTTTACTTATGAAACTGTACGATGCTCATGATACAAAAAATAAGTTAATTTCAATATACAACTTTTGACGGATAAGAAAATTTTCTGAAGTTTCTCATAAATTGTGAGTATTACCAACGGTCTTGCTACTTTGATAATATTAAAACAATAAATCGGAGTATTTTCTTTCCCATAACATGTCAAATCAAAAACCATTGTCAGAGCTTTGCACTTTTTTTACTTACGTGGTTCGCACCTTTTTTTATTAAAAATATGTAAAATGTAAACTGTTAAAGGAGACTTCATCGTAATTCTTCTTTTCACTTTAAAATAAAAACCACGCGCGCATTATTCTGTTATTTTTTNAAACTGTTAAAGGAGACTTCATCGTAATTCTTCTTTTCACTTTAAAATAAAAACCACGCGCGCATTATTCTGTTATTTTTTTTTTCTTATTTTGAATGCAATCTTGCGATCTAAAAATCGAATTCTAAAGAATGTTCTTCCCAAATAAAACCTTTTTATATTTTGATTCAAACTTACTTTTAAATTTCTCATCAGATTTTGCAAAAAATTAGGCTTTGTGATTAGCGCATCATCATTAAATTTCAAAAATTTTTAATTTATGCAACACACCTGAAGTCGGCTTGAACAGACCGCCCTCCGATAAACAACTAACAGATTGTCGTTTAAAGTACAAAAAAAGAGTATAATTTTGATCACTTTCTTCATGCGTTCTGAACCCTAGTCATCAACCCCATTTTCGAAATCATGTAGCCGGCATAATTTTCTAGTTCATCATATTCCACACTTTTGAATGTACTGATAAAATCTTCTGTTAAAAAAAAAAAATATTCTTCTAGTGACCAGGTAGCATGAATTTGATGAAATGTCATAATTTTAATAAAAGTCAAATGGTTAACAACAACAACGAATGCCATTAAATGAAACTACCTTCTTTTTTGTATCATGGTTTTTCAACTAAGTTATGGTTTGATTTTTTCATGGTCAATAAGTCGATTGTAAGAAATGTGATTCAAGTTCAACATTTGGATTCGTATATCTGGCAGTGGCTGAACGAGGTGCTTGCTGTTATTTGTTGGATGCCATCAGCGCGATACACTTATTTTATTTTGTTTCTGTTTTGGTTTTTCTTAATTACGAAAAAGCCTCTGTGAAGTGCAGAACCAAATCAAACGACAAAGAAAACTGATTCAAGTTGAACATTTGAAGACATATTTATAAAGTGGCTGTAGCCAACCAAAAGTTTGGTTAATGTAAACAAAATTGTGCTTAATATTACCAAATCATTGTTGAAAATATCAACCAAGGCATTGTTAATATTAACCACAAATCACTTTGATTCCTTTTCAAGTTTGAATTTGGGAATATTAACCAATTTTTGGTTGATTTTTGGTTCTTTTGATAAATATGCGTAAGTTCGAGTTGCAACCTAAACTGTGAGTGTACATATACACTATTTCGGTTTTTGTCATATGAATTATTTCGATTTTCAACCGAAACTGTGAACATATCGATGGATGAGTGGAAGATCGACCTATCTCGGCAGCTAGTTCGAAAAAGTTTTTTTTTGGTAGATAGGGCGTTTTTGAACTGGCTGCCGAGATAGGTCGATCTTCCACTCAGCCATCGATAAGCATTACTTCGTTTTTCTCATATGCATTATTTCGGTTTCACAGTTTCCATATCGTCGATAATACTGCAAAACGTTCTATGTCACTTATTACCTTTGGTGCTTAATTGATCTGTTATCTGTATCTGATCCCTGCTGGCAATCGTTCATCTTCATCAGCCAAGGGTAGACAGTTTTGTCATTCGTTTATTACGGTGTAACGATTTGCGGATGACTTCCGGTGCAAGTAAGATACCATAAGTATCAACCGACGATATGCACAATTTTAGGGTGCCATAACCAGTGTTGGCATTAATCGATTGATTTTTTAATCAATTTGTTAATTCGATTAAATTCAATCCGATTTCAGTTAATCATGATTAATTTTAATCTGATTAAACAGTTAATCGTAGCCGCGATTAAAAAAATTAATTTTTAATCATTAACCCTTAATTTGATTAAGTAGGTTTGGTGATTAATTAATTTATGCTGGAATTTCACTGTGCACACAAGGCCAGTTAATCGGGTATGGCAATGTCGGTGTTCCTCATAAATCTAAGCAATTTGGTGTGCATTTTCATTAAGATCTATTTAACAGACGCTAAACAAACTAGGTTTTAATATCCCTCTGCACATGTGCGATGGGTTATAAAAATTCCCAATTTACGTATTACTATTAATAATTCTTATTATTATTTTTTATATATTATGCATTTCTTATAAGCGTGAAACACAAAAAAAAAAATAAATATAACTTTTTTTGGTTTAAAATTCGGACACACTACACCAATTAATCAGATTTTTTTAAATTGGATTAACGATTAATGACTAAAATTAAGTAATCGTAATCACAACCGACGATTAACGATTAAAAAAATTTAATCACTAATCAGACAGATGATTACGATTATTTAATTTTAATCGTTAATCGCGATTAACATTTTAATCGTTAATTTGTAATCGTTAATCAGATTAAAATTTTACCAACACTGGCCATAACACGGTAAACTTTCATACGATTTTTGAAAATAAACACTAGTTTTTTCGTTATTAAATTTAGTTTTAAAATCAGTTTAGGACTAGCATGGTTTTCTTATAAAATATTGTGTAAAATCCTCACCAAAATTAAAAAATTTGAAAAAAGTAAAAAAAAAAATGTGTTTACTGGGTAAATACACACATATCTCTTAAGGTTTCTTTATTCACATATATATCGTTCAAAAGGGCCAAATTTCTTCTTTTTAAACCCGGCAATAAACTGAAACTTGGTTCATAATCAACTAAGTTACTGGCTTATAAGTGCGCAAAAGTACGAAACCCGTTTTTTTTTCTAATGGTAATTAAAGATTTTGGGGGTGTTTGGCAAATTTCATATTTCGATTCTGGTTTTACTCGATAAGACCTATCAGAAAATATACATAGCTTCCCAGGTATTTCTGCTTTATTCTTTTTTGTGGCACTGTGTTATTCATGATAAAAACATTACAAGGTAAAATCATTGAGAGGCAGTCTGACGTTTGCCAACAATATAATTTTAAAATTCGAGCTCAGGCTCACACACACATTCTCATTTTTAATCTCAAACAACAACAATTGTGAACAATTTCATTTTTATACCCGAGCGCACTTGTGCACAAGGGTATATTAATTTTGTTCACATAACGGTTGTTTGTAACAGCCAAAACGAATCGAGATAGATATAGACAAATGTATACATAAATGATCAGGATGAAAAAAGAAATCGATTAAGC
>NW_016172553.1:0-6969 GCF_001687245.7 Rhagoletis zephyria | reverse complement strand
GTAACCGTTCTACCAATTTGTACCAAACTCGGTATGGTTATTGTACTTGCCACGTGTAAGCAAAACGTTGAAAATTATTGAAATCGGACTAAAATAACGGCCGATTCTCATATAACGGTAAATTTAAGAAATGCTTGAAACTTCAGTATTTCGAAATTGAAGGACGCTAATTTACTCAAAATTGATACACCTCGGCTTACCATCTAGCGGAAGGTTTCGGAAGGGTGAAAAAACATATATTTAATACTTGCGCCGGGTATTTAATGTTCGGCTCCGCCCGAACTTAGACTTTCTTACTTGTTTTATTTTCAATTTTATATGATTTTAAAATGTTTGCAAACGTCAGAAAAAAATCATGGCCGACGAATTGAGAGAATGGTTTTACCTTCTAATGTTTTTATCATGGTGTTATTGCTGCACAGCAGTGCTTGGACTAATAAAATGTGCTAGATTTAAAACAAAATATGTTAGATCTCAGTTTTAGGAAAGTTTATTACCTTTTTTATATACTACATAACAGAAAATATAGGTATTTATAATAATAATAATAGATTGGCGTTTATGTATGTCGGTGTTTAGCCGAGCTTCTCCTCCGATTTTTGGCGTCCACGCCCTGCGAAGTGGAAGCGCGCACTTATTACCACTACACCACAGCGGCCGCCAATTTATATAGTAATAGTGTCGCACAAATACATAGAGTGGCGACATTTTAACAAGTTTTGACTATTTTTAAATATAGCTCATTATCTTACCAAAAAACCTATAATCTAAGTTTCAAACTTCTTGTGAAAGCTAAAAAAAATTTGCAAAGTCTCATCTAACTTACAAACTTTTTATGCAGTTTCATAGCCCTTAAAATTTTAGTACAGTAAAGTACAAGCTTGAAGTTGCTAAAAAATTGCGTTAATTTTTGTAATCTAATTTTTTTTTTTTTTTTTGGCAGTGTCACACATTTCCTTCCAGCTTTTATTTTATCACATAGTTTAAGTGTTGAAAATTGCCCTCTCTTAGAAGTAAAACAAGTAAAAAGTTTAAGTTCGGAAATATCGAAGTTTCAAGCATTTCTGAGATTAACCGTTATATGAAAAGTGACCGCAATTTAGAACCGATGTCAATAAGCTTCAACATTTTGCTTTTACCTGGCAAGCACAACAACCGTACCGAGTTTGGTACAAACTCATCGAACGGTTGCCGAGATAGACATATGTATGTGGTCATAAGTCGGCAGTGCCACACCCATTTTCCAAAATTTTATTATAAACGCATTTTTTGCTAAAGAATTATTGCAAACATCAATTTTGAATAAATTATCTTCAGTATTGACTGATTTATCGAGGATTTCGCATTTCTCTAAATTATCGCTAAATGGGGTTATTGTCCGATTTTAAAAGTTTTCAGCCGTTTGCTATGTTGTACCAAGGCCAATAACTGGGCCAAATTTGGGAGAAATTGGTATCACGGTTACCAAAATATACACATGTAATCATGAGTGGGCGTGGCTATGCCTAATTTCCAAAAATTTATAATATTCTCAGTTTTCGTCTAAAAATCATTGTAAATATCAATTTTGAGTGAATAAGCTTCAGTAGTTACTAAAATATCGCAGTTATCGAATATCTGAAAACTATCGTTATATAGGAGTTAGGCGTGGTTATTGTCAATTTTGCCCATTTTTAATACCGTCCGTCCTACATTGAAAAGTAGTACACATACCCAGTTTCGTTAATATATCTCAATTTATACTCGAGTTATCGGGTGCACAGGCGGACAGACGGACAGTCAGACAATCACCGCTTAACCGATTTCTTTTTTCATTCAGATCATTTATGTGCCCTCGGGTATAAAAATGGATCAAATCATGAAGAGCAAAAATAAAACTACCCAAAAACGCGACCTTGTTTTGTAGATGTGGTAGATACTCAAAAAGAGAGATACTAGGTCCACAACAATGTGCTAGAAGTTCGAGTACAGTCTGTCTGGCAGCGTTCGGACGTTTCTTCGATCGGACTGGATTTATTTCGTTTTGAAGTATTACCACATCTAGTCCTTTACCCCTCATAACCCAGTTATGCATACTTGCACTGATATACCATTTTTACGAAAAAATCAAAATCCAACAGAATTCTACATGTTAAGTGCCATGCGTTGGGCAACCGCTTACACGCAAAGCCCATTTAACAGATTCTTATGTGACAGCTCTCATGCAAAGCTAAGTATGCATAACTGGTCTATCAGGCTTGAAATCTAGTCCTATTTTTTTACATACAAGTTTTGCTTATTTTAATGCCTGAAAAAATCTTACTTTATAAAGCGAGCGAAAAAATATTTTCATTCAAGTAGATACGAGCTTTATCAATTTTTGAGTACATATGTAAGTGGCTATGTATGATCATATATGTATGTACATACATAGCGGCCGTTTGACACAAAGTACAGAACGAAAAAGTGTCTGGAAGAGTTTATGGTTAGAATTTGCAGAAAGAAAAGAATGAATACAAGAACAAAGTAGAAACTTATGGGCCGAAGGAGGTCCTTTCTAATAAAAACAGAAACGTAATGTGATAAGATGAATGAGAATTTTAATCCGTGGTCACTTAATAAATAAATATACATACACAATTCCATTTTTACTCAGATTTCTACAGTTATTTACTCCTAAATCAAGTTTAATAGTCCGAGCCCTGGTGTTTGGTGATCTCAATCAGCAGTGGTGCCAGATGTGTGGATTTCGCTCCATTTTGGGGATTTCTGAAACCATTTGGGGATAGATTTTTTCGTTTGGGGATGTGGGGATTTGATGGGGATTTTCATTTGGTTTAAAATATTCATATTGAAATTAAAAGAAATATATTTTACTGCCTGCCCTTAAAAATTTCTCAAAAGAAAAAAGGGAACTTTTTGGGGACAACTACTGCTCGATATGGTGATGCGCTATACAAAACTTCTGGCAACACTGTCAACCAGCACTATTTTTAGCAGTGTTGCCAAATTTTGCATTCGAAAAAGCACATCGCTCTTTTCTCGAAAAAAGCACTAAATTTTTATTGAAGGATTTAATGTACTTTATTGTAGGTAAATATTTTCGTCCAAGAGACGTTAACATTCTCGTTTTTATTTTCTAATATGCAGCTTTTTCCTGCGCTGCCATTTGGCTTAGATTTAAGCAAAGTTTATAATTTTCTGATCTTCACTGCAGTCTCTTATGATCACACCTGAAACATAACGAAACCGGCGCATAGTGGGAATAATTTTTTTGTCTAAAAAAACTTCCTACTCTTCAAATCTCACCCGATTGCGATTATTCTTCCTTTAAAAGACTTGTTATTAATTTTACTGTTCGAAGATTCCGGTGCGTTTTTCCATAGTCGTAAGATATATAACAAATTCAGCCTAAACTAAAGGTCTAAAGATCAATTCCTGCAGTCGCCATTCGGCAGGCAATGGATTTTACCGAATGAAATTCTGGCATGATTGAAATTGCTGCCACATATTTTGTTGGCAATTTTCATAAAGTTGCTTGCGAAACTTACAATGGCTATAAATTTATCTTTAATTTTTGTTTAAGATTTACAGATTTGGTGTTTTCAAACTAAAAATAAAAGGCACCAAAAACGTACCGAGTACCAAACTAATAAATTTTCGCGTTTTGAATAATAAAATAAATAATAAATTTAAAGCGAAAAGCATCAAGTTGGCAACAGTGTTGTTTAGAGTGTTTCCTCGGCTTTTTGGACGTCGTATTGTTAGTAGTAATTTAGTCGCAGTAAGGTATAGGCGAACAATCGTTTGAATTGTGATCGTAAGTGTAATTTGTTGAAGTGATTAGCGTAATAAAATTTTATTGGTTTAGTGATATAAAAATATTCTTATTGATGCACTTTGAAAATATGTTTCTCAGAAAAACTCTTTCTGTAGTTAAAACAAATGATTGAATTAAGTACACATATGAACATATGGACTTGTGCATATCTCCATATGCATACATATTGTACAGATAAGCAGAAAAATGTAAATAAAAATAAACGAATACCTATATGGAAACGAAATTATATTCTATAAATACGTCTAATAATACATACTAAAAAATATACATATATACATAACGTATGTATACAAGTACAACAAAAATCACCTTGTTTGTAAACAATGGAAAACCGCTATACGTACATGAACATAAACAGGTACACGTATGTAAGTCAAAACAACGCTATAAGCAGCTGAGATTATCCATTTGTAATAAATGCAAAATATGTATGTACATATGTACATACTATGTATATACAGTGACTCAAACCAGTGACCACCTGTTGATTTTTATTAATATTCACATTTTTTTGGGGGTTAATTTTGCTTTTGTTATAAAGGACAACCTGTTGAAAAATCGCGCTGATGTGTAATATTTTTTTGTGAGTGCTTTTGCGGTTGTTTTTTTTTTTTAACTAATAAGTGTAATTTATGAAAACTGGCGTTGATTTCATTCATATTTATATGGAAAAAGGTCAAAAATCCGTCAGCACAAAATAAATATCAAAGACTAGTGCACTTTTTTAGCCGCTAGAAACTTGAACTCTATTGTATGGGCTACAAAGATGTTCTTACACGATATGTATTTGCATGTGTACATGCCAATTTTTACATATGGATGTGGCAACATATCGTGTAAATTAGACAAAATAGGATTTGTTTCTGTACAAAGCAGATGCACGTACATACGAAATAGAATTTTTTTTTTATTTTCATCTGACACACAGATATAATCATATAAGTTTAGTTTATTTCGTTTTCAAAGAACGTATTTTTACATAATATGTAGTTAAATAAAGACTGCGAATTTGACAGACATACGCAATTACATATGTATTGAAAAAGTCACATTTACAGATGCAAATACATATCGTATAAGAACACCTTAAAACTACATACCCAAAAGTGTTCTAAAGATTCCGATTAAAAAGTTGAAATTTTGATGAAAATTTGTTACATTTTACTAAATTTTGTGTAAAGTTTGAAACTGTGATACATATAGTATATGGTTTTGCTTATAGCTTGGGCAATATTGTTATAAATAAATAACAAAAAAAAAAGAAAAAGATTATGAATATTTAAAAAAAATCAACACGTGGTCACTTGTTTGAGTCACTGTATGTGGATACTCTGCTCCTGCCAGATCACATCATCGCTAGTGTGTGACCGCCTCACCCTGTGTTTTGCGCCTACCTGTTTATTATTTTCCAAGTGGATATTTAGAATAATAAAGTCGCTTAAGTGAGTTAAATGCTTACTCAAACGTTTGCCACTTGAAATTTTAATTGTTTCATTATATCATTTTTTAATATATGTATGTATATGTTTACATTGTAAACATCGTTAATTATTCCAGACGTAGTTACGGACAGGTCGAATTTGGTTATCTGTTACGTTTTTGGTAACTCTAAAAGGTCACGCAATGTTTCGAAACCTCGCCATACTTATTTGGATAAATTATTGTAAGAATTGTTGTTTTTTTGATAGATAAGTGTCCGTCTGTAAATATTTTGTGACTAATATGCAAAAAAATTTAGACATTAAAAACATGTAAACACAGCTAATTAGTACGAGTAAGTACGTTTGAATGTATACTTATAAATACTCACGCATAGTTAATTGCATGCTTACATATTTAAATGCACACATTGCTGTTTTTGAGTGAAAAGCTGCTAAGTCCACTTTTTGTGAAGTAACTTTTTCAAACATAACGACAAGAACATCCCGAGGTATTCTCGATCGGCAAAAAGTTAGAGAAAGGCTCGTAAGCGAAAAAACAAAAAAATTTTATAAAAAAGAGGCTTGTAGTAATTTGTCAGCACAAGAAAAAGTTTTAGTTTTGTTGGAAAGTTTTCTTAAACCACAATATTTTAAAATATATAATATTCGTTTAGGAATGCTTTTTGACAAAAATACATCGATGTTTTTCATTGATTCGATGTATCGAAATCGAAGGGCATACAGCGATGCATCGATTTGCATAGGATTTTTCAGATAATGTTTCACAACAAAATATATGGAGCCCTAACCGCCAAAATAACGTAAGCGCCATTTTTTCAAAATTTTCTTTTCGATGCAGAAATACATCTAGATGCCCGAGGAATATTTCTGCATCAAAAATTAAATTTTGAAAAAAATGTCGCTTACGTTATTGTGGCGGTTAGGGCTCGATATTATTAGCAAAATTTTAGAAAATTTGAAATAAATTACTACAACTGAGCTAATTATGTTTCTAACGAAACCTTTAGGTGACATTTAAATTTTTTGGTCAAAGCCCCCATTATTTTTTGTACAATTGAAAAACTGAACGGTTCAATGTACTAGAGCTGTCAGTTAAGAAAAAAAAACATCGATACATCGACTATTTATACAGCGAGTGGAACATTTTCGATGCATCGATATTTTCCGACATCTCTACGAAAAAGACTCGAAAACAAATCGTAAACGGCTTCCATAACCAACTTTTTATCCAGTTTTTCTTCGAAAAAATATCCAGTTACGTGCTCGTTTACGCTGATTTTGCTGGCTGGGGCTAGATTGCTTCATATACGCCCTAACGAATCAGAATAGCGAAAGCTGAGTGGAAGATCGACTTATCTCGGCAGCTAGTTCGAAAACGACCTATCTCAGAATTTTACTAAAGAACGCCCTATTTCAGAATTTTATTAAAAAACGCCCTATCTAAATGAAAATGTATTGAAACTGTGCTGAGTTAGGGCGTTTTTGAACCGATTTCTGAAACCGATTTCGGCAAATCACTGGAATCGTCATTATCAAATTGACTAGTCTATAGACTCCATCTAAAAGCCCTGCTGTAGTAGCAGAAGATTTTCGAACTAGGTCGGCTATTTCAGCGCATGTTTTACAATATTTTGAGCTAAGGATAGAGGTTAGATAATTCAAAATGCCTCCAGCAGACACAATCCCATTGTAGGTATGCATCAA
>NW_016172552.1:376-12952 GCF_001687245.7 Rhagoletis zephyria | reverse complement strand
GACCCAGCGAAACGCCGGGCCACGTATAATTTGTTTTTGACCGATATAAAATTTGCCGTTATTTTCATCCCATCCCGATTTTGACTGTCGCATAGTGTAATTTTCCGGACTCGAATCTGCGACATTCCGAAAGTTAAGCTACCGACTGAAAGACGCTGCAGTTATCAGACAGGCGACGTGGTTGCCCCATCTGAAGGCCCTTGAAGTACAGACCCGATCCGAGTCCTTTTTCCATCTTTGAGCCATTGGTGTAGATCATTTACCGGCAGTAAGCCGCATTTCCAATTTCCCTAGTTGGAAAAAGTATGGGAATCTAAGTATGGCGCCGAAGCTACATTACGTTGGCCGCTATTAATTAGCTTCAAGACCTCTGCATGCCTGCAATTGGTCTGCTCCCATAATTTTGATTCCCCTAGTCTACGGGCTTTTTGGGCTGCGACTGTTACGAATACCTGCTGCGAATTGAAGTAAAAGATGATGCTCAGCCCTTCTTGTAGATCGATTCTCACGGCATCTGATATACTGAGGCTTGCGAGTCTCCGCACTTTTCAAATTAATTTCTGATTACAGCTTTTATCCGGTGTTTTTCAACAGACCAGCGACCTTTAACCCTTTACGAATATAGGCCGTTGGTAGGCCCTTATTTACCCTTTCCACCACGTTGCGCCTACGTGTAAGTTCTGAGTCTAGGATAATACCTAAGTATTTAGCCTGAGACGAAAGGTTCAGGCTCGTTCCGTCTAGGTTTGGTAAGGAGAATCGTTGTCTTCCTCGCGAATAAGCCAATATCTGTTTCAGAAGGGTAAACTCCTGGCCCATTTCGTTTTGCCCAGTTGAAAAACACTGCCCAGTACCGATTCCATCAGCTCACTAATTGTTGGCAAACATTTTCCGGAGATCAGTAGTCATCAGCGTATGCAACTTACTTCGTTCTTTCAACATCAAAGCCAACAACAATTTACCACCAAAATCCACAGCAGGAGTGATATTTAGGACCACCCCCTGCAGCTGTTAAGACTGAAGTGTAAATTAAATGGGCGATTGCAGCGGAAGATGGATAAACAGCCTTTCAATGTGCACGACGGGAATACGCCGCTGGAAATGACGCCACTAGTCAACCCAATGGCTAGATCCACATAAACGAGACAATGTATGACATTTCCGTCTTCGTGGTGGGGTAAAGTTTCGACATCGCATTAATTCAGTAACACTGCGTATAGAACACTGTGTTTACGCGAAAGTCGGAGACGGAGCCTAGGTCTTGCATTTTAGTTAAAGTAAATACCATAACTTTCTCATTCCGGTCCTCAATCGGTCCACGATGTCTGGGGATCGTCGTAATGTGGTCCACAATATTAGCGCTCTGCTGTAGAAAATTGGTCGCATTATTAAGGATAACTTACGTTTTAGGTGAATGCTACTTCATTTACTTTACGTAATATCATACTATTGCTTTGCGGCTTAACGCATTTGTCACTGTTAATAATAATAATTATTGTATTCGCATTACCCTTAGTAATGGCGTGGGTTCGCCACGGTAGTGCCAAATAAATTTACAATTGAAGACAAGTAGTTCCCTAACTGTCAATCACTGATATTAATTAGACGTCATTGACAGCGATGACCATGCAAAAATGACAAAAACGATAGCTTCCAATGTTCACTGTCTTTAGACTACAAATGCATGTGTGTAAGCGAAAGGAAAGCAAAAGTGTTGAACAAATGTAATGAAAGAAATATTTAGGTAAGAGACACAAGTATTTACGTACAGATAGTATATGGGTGGTCCGAAAATGCATGTGAAAAAGTTATGTCGGAATTGTAATGCTCTCACCCTCCTAGGATAGTTCTACTTATATCATATATATCATATATATATGTTGTTTTTATTTCGATAGCAAAAAGTTCTCAATACAGTTTATATGAAAAAATAAAAAATTTTTTGTAGAATTGGTATAGAGTTTCTTAAAATTAATATTTTTTCCATCAGGAGATTAGCGATTTTTTATGGGCGTCCTGCCATTAAATTTTTTAGAGTTTTGGGTGACCTACCCATAAAAAATAGTGAATTAAGAAAAAATGTTAAGTAAACCATTTGATTTTATTATTGAAAGTCTCCCGAAGAGAAAGAAAGTTTTCCTATCGAAAACTTAATTTTCAAGAATTCTATACCATTTCTACGAAAAATGTTTTTTTTCCCAAATAAAAAACATGAAAAAATTTTAGCGCTTTGAGCTACCTCTAAATATTTTTTCATTTTAAAATAACAAAATAAGAGTATAATTTTTTCGGTATAGAACAATGCTAAGGGGTGAGGGCATTAAAATTCCGACTTTTCATTTTTTGGGGACCGCCCTAATGTACATACATTAATATCATATTGCAGGCAAATATTTCATTCATTTTTACAATAACTGTGTCTGATATTTTGAAAGCATTGGATGCAAAAACATAATCGTATGGGACTTTTTACATAAAAAATCAATGAAGTGGTTATTGAATGAAATTAATAAATGCACTGATTTCAACCATGGAATATACTATTACTTTTAACCATTAAAAAATAGTCTTCCTGTATCTAATACATTTTTTAAATTTAAAAGCTACTTACTACTGACCATATTAAATAAAATGTTTCCCACTCATATTACACGCTTCTTTTTTTATTTTTATTTTTTTTATTAACGCTCTTTTACACCGACTTCATTGTATACTCGTATATCTCAGGCCATTGAGTGCTCCAGTTGTCCATTGTCAATTATATAAATTAATTATTATTGGTTTGGTGACAAATCGCAAAAATTAATACCAGACAGCCAGCATGAAATCAAAGTAAAAAAAAAAAATTGTGAACGCCTTACCGGATTTGGCAGCATTTTTTATTTATTATTTCTGGCTATCAAGCGTCTCTTTTGCACCCTCTTTTTCGATTCATACACTTTAAGCAGCTTATGCAATTGTTGCCCGTACCATTTCCTCCTTTTTGTTTAAAAAATTTTGTTTAAATTTTGGTTTTCTTACCACATTTATTGTTTCTTTGCCAATGAATGAGTTTATTTTCGTTGACATTTCTTCAAAAATCACTTCTGACCTGAATAAGATAATTTACCAAATTTGATAAGTATTTGCTTTGACTTATTTTAAATGAATCTGCAAATTTTTTTTAATTTGTTATAGGCATTGTTTTGCGATTTTTACGCAATTTCAATAGATAAGGCAGTCCGCCGGGGACGCATCTGTAGTCAGGCAGACCGACTTTTGTGGAATATGAATTGAACTATTTACTTATGTAGGTTAGGTAAGTGAAAAAAAGTCGTACCGCGTGGGTTTTTTTCACTCAACCGCTAAAATCATTTCGAGACAAACATGAATTTCGTCCGGCTTCTGGTTTTCATGAAACCGAGATCATCAAGTGCCACGAAGTTCAACTACTGTGTACCTTAGGACTGCCTTTTTAATCGGTTACTGCTGCCTGTTTGTTTAACTGGTGGGCTGTGTAGGCAGCGCCGTTCCAATACGCCGTTTTTATAGGAATTAGGTAGCCCCTGGCTGTTAGTGAAATGAAAATTTAGATCCCATTGCTAAAAAACGTATCAAACAAACTAATCGAGTCGGAGCTTAAGCTCACTTTTTATGCACGAAGCCCAATGTTGCCATATTCACAGTTTTAACTGTAATTTAAAGTTGTTTAAATTACAACTTAGTACAAATTACAGTTTTCTCAAAGTTTCCGATATGCACAAATTAATTAAAATTAATCCTTCGGTTTTTTATGAGTAAATTTTTAAGGTAAAAGGGGACTGAAGGGGTTTATTGGCTAGCACATCGGCCTCTACATTAGCTTTTTTTCTTGATTCTAAGCTCAGAAGTATATTCGAGTTCCAAATTCTTAGCATCACCCATACCCACTCTAAAAATTCTTTGGAATTTTTTATCAGAACGGAGTGCTTGGATCGTCTAAATTAAAATTATCTTCGCCCCTTTCACACCCGTGGCTGTTAATTTAGGAGTCCGAATAGCCGGATCAAGCTCTTCGCAGGGACCATAAATATCGATACTCAGTATAAGAAAGAACATCGTGTCGAGTTTAATTTATTTTTTTTTACAACTCATCTTATTACAGATTTTTTGGCTGTGCCTAAATATACCAAATATGGTTTGCTTGTACCGAATATGCGATTTAATGCCGTAACCATTTCGAAACCTAACAAACTGTGATGAAATTCATTGTCCACACATCTTTGTAGAACAAAAACTCTATTTAGCTTGCCATATAGAGCGTAGAGTTGTCGTACACGGCTAAAGAGTCTCTCACGTAGACTGTGTAGGTGAGTCACTCGTACAGCTCCATTGAATATTTCGGAAAACTTGAAGCCGACCATTTTCCGAAGGTAAACAACTTGTACGTGTTAGGATAAGTGCGTAAGAAATTTTACTTCAAGCTAATGTTTCCACATTTGGTATAGATACATTGCAATGGCAATGGCAAACATCCGAGTGTATTTCTGCCATGAAAAACAGCTTCTCATAAAAATACAATCGCCTTTCGGAGTCGGCGTAGAACTGTAGGTGCCGCCGCTTTGTGTGACAACATCAAGGCGCACGCCATAAATCGGAGGAGAAGCTCGGCCAAACACTAACATATGTGTAAGCGCCAATCTATTATTATTATTATTATTGTTATTATTATTATTATTGTTAATGATAAAGCACTTATAAATAGCTTCTATAGAACATTAGCATATTTCAGTGAGTTCTAGAGTATTTATATCTTCTTCGATGTGCCGATGGGTCTTATTCTCGGCAAAAGTTCCAAAAAAAGCAACGCATTGTTTTCTTGTCATTCAGTTGTACGTAAAATATCGTGTCTCTTAACAGTTTTTGTATATCTGGTGCTATAAAGATTCCTTCCTTGATTTTGGCTACCGATAGCTTCGGAAATATTCTTAGCAAATGTCGAAGGTCCAAGCTTTATGTGCTAAGACTCTTTCATCTTCTTGGTGAAGTTACTTACATTCATCATTCAGCATAGTGAAGGAGATGGATGACTTCTATGTATAAGCTATTCAAACTTGGCAGGATTTCAAGGTGCTTTTTCCAAAGCCGGCATACAGAACTTTGGTAGTTTGGTTTCTTCACTCTGAACTGATTTGCGTAGCACTTAGCAGCATCCCCATCCCTCTGTTTGTCCCTTCATGCTGCATAAACGTTAATTTTCTTCCTGCAACGATGGTGGCGTTGCACAGCCACTTAATTAATCTCGGCAGCTACGTTCCACAACCATCGGCGGCAATCATTAAAGTACCGTAACTTTAACTGTTAGCCTTGGCGCTAACTCTCTAATATACATACATACATATAGACACATTTATCTGTGTGTCTATGAAAGGACAAATTATTTATGGTAGATTTTTTGAAGTTTTCAAAATACTAAAAAAACAAACCTTCACACAATTGACCCTTTGTGGCAATCACATATTGTCCCCTTTTTTTTTGTGATTTTGATTTTTATAATTTTTAATTTTTTTGCTAATCTCCCTTGAAGACGATTTATTTATTGCCTATTCGACGCTGAGCGCTGCTTTATGACCTTTTGTAGCATTAGGAGTACGATCAAAAAATAATTAAAAAAAAAACAGCATTGCACAAAAAAAAGTCATAAAATACTTTATTACTCCCATGGCTACCACCTAAACGCTACTAACTAACACCCAACGCAAATCGATAGACACCAACACCACACGAATGGACGAGTCCCACTTTTGGGCGCCGCGCATCTTTATGCTTGCCATTTGATCAGCCAGCCAGCCAGCCAGCCACTCTTTTGCTGCTGCGGCTGCGCAATGACCGCATTGACTGTGCCATGCCAGTTGGGTGGATGGATGGTTGGTTGGTAAGTAGTTACTGTGCAATTTCTACGCAGCTGCCTCCGAAATAACTTATCGCCTGCTACTCATCTCTCTTTGTGCCATTGATAAATCTGTGCCCGCCAAGCGACTGTGAAACATTAATCTTCTTGATGGCGTTTTATTGTGTCACAAAGTCAAATTGCCAACATTTAGTTGGTCATACAAAGGGGAAAAAAGCAAAAAAAAAAATTAAAAGAATTTAAGAATTTTTCAGTAACAAACAATATTGCTAATCGAAAATTAATTGCCTGAAAGAACGTAACGAGTGTGAAGGATTCACACAAAACTTCATGCAGCAATTGGCCATAAAACATTAACCCATCCGCAATTAACGTCGATTGCTGTGGTTCAAACTGGTTTGCCGCTGTCGAGATTGCGGTGCTGTTTTTTTTTTTTTGTTTCGATTGCAGATTAGAACAAAGCTTCACTAATTGTGGACCTTTTTAAATTATCCAACGAATTCTATTTACTTGCGTTGCACATCTCAACAAGCTGCGATTGGCTTTATAGCCACAAATTTGGTTAAGCGTATAAACTAACTCTAAAGTGTTTGATAAAAAGTTAGCTCTATTCTAAGCAAGCATCTATTGGAATTCCGGAACTTTAGCAAGTTAATAAATTGTGTTATGCTTTATGGTAATACTGAGAGCAAGGTGGAGGTGATGGCCGTTGGTACGCAATTAAAATGTGAGAAACCCATTTGCCCATCGAGGTAACCAACCGCTTTGTAGTCATTGATCAATACAGAAAGGGGGAAATTTTGGTGGACCGACCTAGTCGTTTAAAGGACTTACTTGTTAAGAGAAGGATATTTTTAAAACCTTTCCGGCAATGGATTGGCGCGGTGGTTGGAATCTGGCATGTCCGTGAAAACGCCAAATGCTCCTCACTTGGTGAAGATCCACCGCCAGCTTGCCAATGGTTATACATTTGCAATGCCTGGACCCTCTGACACACACTCCGTAACCAGGGTGTATTTCTGGAGTTTAGATAAGGGGGTCCACGAATTGCGTCAAGCGATCTCTCTGCACTTGATTTGTATGAATTAATTTATAGCTTCGCAAATTGAAGGAGCAATGGAGTCTCTTATCAAGCCGCAAAACGATAAAGACACTAGGTAAGATCACAGTGGTGGCGAACAAATTAACAGCCAAGTGGCCTCATACTATTGACCTCATATACGAGTACTTAGCGTAGTAAAAACCAACCAGCATGTATTACCTTGTAGCAAAGTAAACTTATTTGCTCCTATTATAAGAATTCTGATTCTAAATATTAAAATCTGGACCTCTGCACAGAAGGTTCGCTACCACTTTCTGTTCGTTTTCATTCCAACAGCTTCTACAAACTTTGTTGTAGCTGGTGCCCAGCCCTCTGACGTAAGTATCAAATGGCCAATTCCCCAAAAAAAAAATCGATATTTGCCTGTCGCCATCAGGGTTTTCCTAACAAGTTCTGTAGTGTTTTCGGTTTTTATGGGGCCATATGAGTTGACCTCTAAGGCAGCCTGACGCCATGCGTCACTTGTGACCTGATTTGTGAATACTCAGGCTTTATTCTAAGAGACTCCACAGTCAAAGCGTCCGCACGGCGTTGTATCGATCGTTTTATTCCCAGTAATTCATAGACAATCACTGTTTTATGACTTCGCTTCGTTTTGAGACCATCAGTGTACAGTTGCTGCATCCAAGCAGAGGTCCTGCAGAAGGATCCCGAGGTTATTGGGCCTAAAAAGCTTTTTTTCTCAAAAATTAGAAAATAGAAAGTCCCATTCTATACGTAGTTTTTCCCATGGGCTAGAAGACCGTAATGGTTGCTACTATTCTTAGTACTTCTTCCTTTGGTTATTTAAGCAGATCTAGTGTCTTCGTCTTATTATAGTCAGGCCAGAGTTTCCTGGCTATTTTGCAAGTCTGTATGTTCGATCAACCTTCTCCTTCCCAGTCTAAGAAAATGCAAATAAATTTCTTTCTGAACGACTCCGAGCGGGCATCACAGTGCGACGGCCTCTGATACTTCTAAATAGGCTCCTGGTTTCGCCAATTCGTCGGCCTACTCATTGCCTTCAATGCTCCTATGGCCGGAAATCCAGACAAGAGAGACGCTTCTTGAGGCAGACACTGAGCATAATTATATTTTATACTTCTGGACTAGCTGTAAATTGGTGATAGGAGATGCTAGTGATAACAGAGTGACCTGGCCAATGCCTTCTCCAAGAAACTAAGATACTTCCGCTTGGAAGATGCTTTCCTCATTCTCCAGAAAGAAAGACAAGGAGACATCGAATTCCTCGGAGTAAACACCTGCCCTCACACCACAGTCCATCTTTGAGCCGTCGGTATAGAGTGAGATTTCCTGTTTAGCGGCCACTCTGCTCCTCCTCTACTCTCTTCTGAATGGGATTCCCACCCATATTTTTTCGAAGCTGAGGTTAGATACCATATGGTCAGTCCTTTGTCGCAATTGTACTTCGTTGATTATCGTTACGTGTCTGAATGGGATGCTCCCCATAGTTCTGACTCTCTGAGTCTGACTGCAGATTTCAAGGCCACTCCTTTTAGGTTGAGAGCTATACGGGTTAAGTGCACTATTGTGTTTAACGCTTCTGCCGGGCATGACCTAAGTGTGCCCGTTATTCCTGCCCCGATTTCTCTTAGTAAGATACCTATTTTGTCTGAATTATACTGATTTACTCCTCGACGTAGAGCTTGCCTAGAGATTTGTGGTTAGCTTCAATGGGCAGACATTGTTAAAGCATCCGTCCTTGTCAAGGAAACCTACTTAATCGTTATAACGAACCGGGGACCATTTTCTGGATGTGCGTTAAGCTAATTGGCAAAGTAGATGTGCCCTCGTTCTCTAGGTTGTAGTATGGAAACTATTTTCGCTGGCCTCCATGAAAAGGCCTTCGAAAAATAATAGAATCAAATTCGTGATAGCATTATTCATGGTTGGCAGCAGGATCGTGGCGGATATGTAGGCCTTAGAAGAAGAAAAAGAGCACCATTGGAAGCTTTAAACGTTGAACTGTTCAGCTAGGTGGATGTCACTGTGATTGATTACAGGCAACTCCTCGGCGCCAGCAGCACCTTGACCATTACAGTCAATTTCATTTGCGTTCGTTCAGGCTATTTTATTTTGTTTCATTTAATTTCTTTTAATTCATTTCATCTATTCCTTCTGCTTCAGAAAATTTTATTCCATTCGCTTTCTTTTATTTGATAATACTAATTTATTTCATGTGATTTCATTTTGCTTTATTTTGGTCTCTTCATTCAAATAGGCATTCAAAATGAACTCGCGAAGCTTGTAGTTAAACTACCGATGAACGTACGCGATGAACTAATCGTGCGGGGAGAATGAACCAACACTTCGCTTCGTGTGGCAGGAAATAAAATGAATGAATGGTCACGTTTCGTAGAAATAAAAGAAAAACCAGCAACAAAAGCAGCGTAGCGTTGTTCACAGCGCTGCCCTACTGCTGCTGAGCGTCGTTTTTTAAAAACACGACAGCTTGCACAAACCGACTCAACTTGCACAAACTGCAAAAAAAGTTTTAATTACTAAAAGAAAATACATTCATATTGCAATTTGTAAATTTGGTTTCTTCGTTGGCTTTTAGTTTGCGCAAACATTCGCACGCTAGCCGACTACCCGCATCAGAGTTTGTGCAAACCACTTCTGGGCGCCTTCGCTCTCAGCGCTGTCTTTGCTATGTTTGACTTTGCGTTTTTGCCAACGTCCGCCCCACACTCGCTCTCGTACGGCTAGCTGCTGTTGTTGGGGTTGCTCGCTGTGATCGACGCGGTCGTTGCTGCTGCTGCTGCTGCTGCTGCTCTGCTGGTGCTGGTGCCGTCTTCGTGTTAGCCTCATCTTCGCTGCCTCAACGCGTACACATCTCGCCAACCCAGCCTCCACCCTCTCAACGCCACCGCTGTTGCTGTTGCTGCTGCTGGTGCTGGTGCCATCGGCCAAATGTTATTACGGCTTACCTGACTTTTTTTTTTTGCTTTGCTTTTCGAACTCTATGAGCTTATGTTGTTGCTAATGATGTTTTTGTTGTATAGGTATTTTTGCTTGACTTCTTCGTTTTTGTGTCGCTGAAGAAGCGCCGATCAGACAATAAGACTAAAGTTCGTCGGCACATTTGCCAAATGAAACATTCAAACGTTGGTAACGATCGCGTAAAGACGTCTGCAGCGTCCGCGTCTCCGGTTTGGTGTTAAATCTTTTGGGAAAATCTTTAAAGCATCACAAACGACTTCCTCAACTCAACGAGCATCTATAAAGTGGTTAATATTTTTGACTACTTTTTTCTCACATCAATATAAAAAGTTATGAAAAATTATTTGCACTTGCGAATGTTGCAAGTGTTTTGGATTTTAAACCAATTTGTGAAACTAACTAAATATTTGCATCAACAGTGTTTTGCTGGAAGTTTATAAAGAGAGAATATAAAACTTCAAAGATGAAACTTGTGCTGTGAAGACCAANCTAAAAAGTTATGAAAAATTATTTGCACTTGCGAATGTTGCAAGTGTTTTGGATTTTAAACAAATTTGTGAAACTAACTAAATATTTGCATCAACAGTGTTTTGCTGGAAGTTTATAAAGAGAGAATATAAAACTTCAAAGATGAAACTTGTGCTGTGAAGACCAACATTTAAATATTTATTAGCCTCTTGTGTGAACGCTGAACATAAAATATTTCCAAAGTGTTAAGTAAAATTCTTTTTATGTCCAACGAAATTGCAAATTTTGAAAAAAAAACAACTTCACACCACCACACAAATGTAAAGGATGTTGCCTGTATTTAGAAAAGAAAAAAAAGACTATGAGTGGAAAACTCGAAAGAAGTTAAAAAAATAAAAACATTAACAANGCATTTAAATATTTATTAGCCTCTTGTGTGAACGCTGAACATAAAATATTTCCAAAGTGTTAAGTAAAATTCTTTTTATGACCAACGAAATTGCAAATTTTGAAAAAAAAAACAACTTCACACCACCACACAAATGTAAAGGATGTTGCCTGTATTTAGAAAAGAAAAAAAAAAAAACTATGAGTGGAAAACTCGAAAGAAGTTAAAAAAATAAAAACATTAACAAAGACTATGACAAATACAATTCTATATATTTTCATTTTAAAATTTAGGGTTTAATGAAAAAATTTCCACATAATTTATTTTTTTATTATAGCCGCAAAATAACAATAAATTTTGATTTTACTTCAAAGCCATAGATAGAAAGACTATCAAATTAACAAAAGCTTAAAATTTTCTAACATCCTTTTTTATGGAAAATAAAAAATGCGAAACTGAAAAACCATTCAAAAAAAATAATTGAAAAATAAATGGATACTTTTATTTAACAAAGTTAACTAAAACTGAAATAAAATACAATTAATTTTAACAGTGCTAGAAAAATATTTTTGAATTAAAAAATATAAATAGAATTATATTAAATAGAATTTAACAAAACATTACATTTTCATTTAGATGATGTCAAATAAATATAAAACGTCCGAAAAAATTAAAANTAAAAATGCGAAACTGAAAAACCATTCAAAAAAAATAATTGAAAAATAAATGGATACTTTTATTTAAAAAAGTTAACTAAAACTGAAATAAAATACAATTAATTTTAACAGTGCTAGAAAAATATTTTTGAATTAAAAAATATAAATAGAATTATATTAAATAGAATTTAACAAAACATTACATTTTCATTTAGATGATGTCAAATAAATATAAAACGTCCGAAAAAATTAAAAATTAGTTTACAAGGAAAAGAATATTAATTTAAAAATTAGAGCAAAATTTTAATTTTGAAACAGAATAAAACTAAATTAAATATAAAATTATAAAAAAAAATATTTTATATAAATGGGTAAAATCAATTGAAATAAAAGTAAGTAAATACAATTAAAAAATCAAATTAAACTAAACTGAATTAAATTAAATTAAATCAAATTAACTAAAGTCAATTGAACAAAATTAATATATAAATTAAATCAAATTAAAAATAGACAACAAAACACAATCAAAAAATAATAAAAAAATTTAAAATATAATAATTATAAAAATAATAGATATTGAAAAAGAAAAAAATTAAATTAAATAAGGCAGTAATAGATAAAACAAAAAATTAAGTGAAAGGAAAATGTTATAAAACCAAGTACAGTAAAATCAAAATTTTATATAATTACAAATTTTAAGTAATACAAAATATAGCATAAATTAAAAAATAAATTAAATTAAATAAAACTGGGTAAAATAAAACAAATTTANTAAATATAATAATTATAAAAATAATAGATATTGAAAAAGAAAAAATTAAATTAAATAAGGCAGTAATAGATAAAACAAAAAATTAAGTGAAAGGAAAATTTTATAAAACCAAGTACAGTAAAATCAAAATTTTATATAATTACAAATTTTAAGTAATACAAAATATAACATAAATTAAAAAATAAATTAAATTAAATAAAACTGGGTAAAATAAAACAAATTTATATAAAATTAAAAACTAAAGCCAAAAGAAAATATAACAAGTAAAGTAAAATCCAAATTTTATAAAATCACAAAAGTTATAATAATATAAAATAGAATACAAACTAAATTAAATATATTTTTTATCCAACAATTTAAATTTAAATAAAATAAAAT
>NW_016172552.1:0-236 GCF_001687245.7 Rhagoletis zephyria | reverse complement strand
AATAAAATAAAATAAAATAAAATAAAATAAAATAAAATAAAATAAAATAAAATAAAATAAAATAAAATAAAATAAAATAAAATAAGATAAAACAAAACAAAAAATAATAAAAAAAAATAAATTAAATTAAATAAAAGAAAGTAAAATAAATTAAAAAAAAAATTAAATATAAATTTAAAAAAATAACAAAGTACAATAAAGTAAAAAACGCTAAACATAATATATCCAAATAAAAT
>NW_016172551.1:11538-12952 GCF_001687245.7 Rhagoletis zephyria | reverse complement strand
AAAAAAGTTCCCGATAGAAGTCACTTCCATCTCCATTAAGCTTCGAATCACTCCTATAAGACTATTTCGTCCTCTCCCTTCCAACTGATGCTTCCACACGACTCGCTTCTTGAAGAAATGTGAGAGGAGAGTGAGTAGGTCCGCCTAAGTTCACAGTGATCAGTGATACTAGAAATTAAGTAGAAGTTTCCAAGAATATTTAGTCTTCCAACCCAGTGTCAGCTAATTTCGCTGTGCACTTAAGTCAGTCACAACCAAAGCAAAACCCGCGGCGAAATCTTTTTAAGCTTTCTTTAGACATAGGTATATTATATGGAAGCGCGTAGGGTAAAAGCTCTCTGATGGTCACTGCCCTAAGCATTGACTCATTTCCCTTATCATTTATTGATAGTCCAATTCAGTCAGTAATGAACAAGCTTTTCATGTTTAGTAAAAGCTCTCTCTGGTCATCGCTGTTTTGGATATTGTACTTCCGTGCTCTTATCTGTTGTCACATGCTATTTATTTCACATAACTTTGCACGCAATTTTCGTAAATCACTCACTTCACTTTGCACTTATGTTTTGCATTAGAATTTTATCTTTTGTTAGCTGAGCTTTATTTTAAAACTTTATAACTTTATTCTTCACGCTTGAATTACTTGTGTACGTAAGTCAGTGATGCTCAAAACAGCGCCCGCGCGTGGAGCTCTTGAATGCTATATGTAGATTCCATATGGACGCACATAATAAAAGCTCTCTCTGAGCATCACTGACATAAGTAAAACAATGACGACTAAATATATATACGTTGTTTAAATACGATAACGATCTCTCTCAATCTCTTGCTAACACAATTTCACTTATATCAGAATGCACGCACAGCATATACTGCATTTTCGTAGGGTTGCGTACAGAGCTTTCTAAGAGCACACTCTGTGTGACAATGACGTTCTAGCCGAAGCCATAACATTTTCCAACGGCGGAGCTTTTCAAAACGTTCTACATATAAATATATTTTATATGAACGCGCGCGGAGTAAAAGCTCTTTTAGGTCGTCGCTGATTTTAGTTAACGTTTTGAGGGCTTAATACCGATCAGTGTACATATTCAGCGAACTATGCCATTTCATGAAGAATTTTTTTCAAGCTTCCCGCTTGCAAAGCTCTTTTAAGCTTTCTATGCATTTTGTATAGTCGCGTGCAGAGTAAAAGCTCTCTCTGCCCATAGCTGCTTTATAAGCACAACCATAGGCTAAAAGCTCTCTCTGACCAACAACTCTTCTGAGAGAAACACTTCTGTTTGATTGCCGTATTTCTATTTATGGAAGGCAACTTTTAAAAGCTTTAGCTGCAACTCAGCGTCGTCGGTAGAGCTAGCGACATCGCACCAATTCCTAGTTTACAATCACAGGCCACTTGACGCACTTTTTTTTA
>NW_016172551.1:0-10475 GCF_001687245.7 Rhagoletis zephyria | reverse complement strand
TTTTTTTTTTCTGAACTCAATTTTCTCATAGATAGTTAAACATGAAATAATTTGAAATATTTAAAGCTGTGGCAGCACTGAATTTACAAATTTAAATACACTAAAATGCAACCGTGATTGATAAAAAGCTGATATTCCAAACCCACGTTCTTGTTCGCGTTGAAAATAAGTTAAGTATTTCCTTGTTTCTTTTCTAATTATAATTATAATTATTCAATTATTAAATTTATTATTTTTATTATATATATTTGTACATATTTTGATTGATTACACAGGTCGACAAATTTTGAATATTTTTACCGCCTGAGTAAAACACTTCGTTCCTTGTAGATTTGTTGCTGCTGAATCTAAATCTGGCCACATAATCACTCTAGCGCGTCAGAGTTATGAGATCCGAACCGCAGAGTGCCAAAAACACAGTTTTGGCGACGATATTTGAGGTTACATTATGAAAACAACAAGTTTTTTGCTCATTTCTACATAGGGTATCATTTATTATTCCCTTATATTCATCCCCTTTAAAAAAACCTTTTCGTTTGTTGCGGTTAGATTTTTCTTTCTCGAGATGTACTAGTTTTAATGAGCAGTATTCAGTATTTGGTAAGCATGAGTCTTCATAACATGTGTTTGTTTTGCAACAGTTGGCAACACTGGTTGTACGAGTCCCACGGAGTAAAATAGGTAAGCACCTGACGAGGTAAGCCATGTTTTCTTTCAGTTTTTAGTCCCAAAATTGTCATCATGATCAANACCTGAGTAAAACACTTCGTTCCTTGTAGATTTGTTGCTGCTGAATCTAAATTTGGCCACATAATCACTCTAGCGCGTCAGAGTTATGAGATCCGAACCGCAGAGTGACAAAAACACAGTTTTGGCGATATTTGAGGTTACATTATGAAAACAAACAAGTTTTTTGCTTATTTCTACATAGGGTATCATTTATTATTCCCTTATATTCATCCCCTTTAAAAAATCCTTTTCGTTTGTTGCGGTTAGATTTTTCTTTCTCGAGATATACTAGTTTTAATGAGCAGTATTCAGTATTTGGTAAGCATGAGTCTTCATAACATGTGTTTGTTTTGGAACAGTTGGCAACACTGGTTGTACGAGTCCCACGGAGGAAAATAGGTAAGCACCTGACGAGGTAAGCCATGTTTTCTTTCAGTTTTTAGTCCCAAAATTGTCATCATGATCAATGCCATCTACTAGTAAGGCACAAAATGAACACCTCCGACGATGCATTACGTTGTCAGTTGCAAAATAACATGCCGCCGAAGTTATTTCCAAGCGCCGCACTACTCCGAGCGACTGCTCTACATTCTACGTAACTTACATTGTAAAGCGGCTCTGATACCAAGATTCCCTTTTACATAATGTGGCCACGCCTTTGTTAAAGTAAGGGAGATTCGGCAGGGAAGTGGTAAGGACAGCCGTGTGAAGTGCAATACCTTACCAGCAACTTACACTTCATGGGCGGGTCACCCGGTCCTTACTCTAACTACTTAAATTCTCACTCCCTAGTATTTTTTTGTTAAAAAAAGAAAACATATTTTGAACAGCCTCAAAGCCCATGAAGTTTTTTATGGGAAAAAACACCTTTTCGTAGAAATGTTATAGAATTCTTGAAAATCAATATTTTTCGATCGAAAAACCCAATTTCTCTTTATGAGACTTCCAATAACAATACCCAAATGGTTTATTCAACCAGTTTTTAATACTAACTATTTTTCAAAGGTTCCTCAAAAACCACAAAAAATGCAATGGGGATCCATAAAAAATCCTGAAGGAAAAGGGAGTTTTCGAACGAAAAATATTTATTTTCAAGAATTCCCACATTAAAGTACATGGAAAACTGCATGGGCTTTGAGTCAGTGCCAAATATCAAAAAAAAAAAACATATACGGGTATTCATTTTTTGAGAGCTTAACATTTAACAATTTTTTTTTTTTTAAACCACCCTAATGTGCATTCGGTAATACATTTTTTATATTTACTGGAAGAATTAAAATACTTCTTTAAGGAAAGTTTAATGATTTTTTGAGAGATTTAATTTCTTACATTAAGGTGTGCGTTAGCGTGCCTGAGAAACTGAGATCTGGTGGTAAGAGGTCTACTCTGCGCCGATAACAAAAATTTTGTAACGGGTAAATAAAGTTCCTGCCAATTTTCAAACCCTTTTCGCATTTTGTGCACTCTTGTAAATTTTGTTACCATCTCATAAACTGGTAACAAAATATTTGATATGTAGTGCTCTAAGATCCGATCCGACAAAAAAAATTCTAAATTACTTTGCCAAAATGCTCTAGACTATAGGGTGTGNAAACCACCCTAATGTGTATTCGGTAATACATTTTTTATATTTACTGGAAGAATTAAAATACTTCTTTGAGGAAAGTTTAATGATTTTTTGAGAGATTTAATTTCTTACATTAAGGTGTGCGTTAGCGTGCCTGAGAAACTGAGATCTGATGGTAAGAGGTCTACTCTGCGCCGATAACAAAAATTTTGTAACGGGTAAATAAAGTCCATGCCAATTTCAAACCCTTTTCGCATTTGGTGCACTCTTGTAAATTTTGTTACCATCTCATAAACTGGTAACAAAATATTTGATATGTAGTGCTCTAAGATCCGACTGATCCGACAAAAAAAAATTCTAAATTACTTTGCCAAAATGCTCTAGACTATAGGGTGTGCCGTGAACATTTTTTTATGGTATGGTCTAATCTACATATAAGTACATACATACATACATACATACATTACTATAAACAGTAAGTAAATGAAGTAAACACAAAGGATCATTGTACCGGTGTTGTCTTCAAGTAGCTAAAGAAAAAAGTTTTAAATATACGCCAGACGAGACTTGTATTGTATGTACATGTGTATGTAGATTTTCCAATGTGTACATTTGTATGCGTTTGTGCATATTTTTATGTTTGTTGGGCTATGATTTTCCCTGCCTTTTTATAGTATATGTACATACATACTTACAAGAACGTATGAATGCACATATGTATGTATTTTTATATTTTTTCTTAGCGTTCATTTTTTTTCTCCCAGCAATGCTATTTTATTGCACGAGTGAATTTTAGTTTTATTTTCACAACTTTTTTACTCTACTTTTTCTCAATGCATCCTACGATTGCAATTGCTATTCCTGCTGCTGCAAGTGCTAAAAAGCGTCGCTGCCAATGTGCTGTTTGTTGCACTGCCGCCGCTGCTGACTTGCTGTACAATGCAGCGCACAACTTTATATCCTTTGCGTCAGCTGCAGTGTGCTGCTGCGGCTTCTGCAGCAGTCGCTGTCCACTCTGCTTGCCTTCAGCAATTGCTTGCAATTTATGCGCGCAAAAAAATCCTTATTGCTCGAGCATGTGTTTTCACTTCCTCCCTTTCTTTCATTCATCCGGTTTCTTGCTGCTGCTGTTCACCGTTTTTAGTAGTTCTGCTAGTTGTAGCTCATTTTATTTTCCACGCAGCATTTCCTTTTGTTTGTTTTTCNTTACAAGAACGTATGAATGCACATATGTATGTATTTTTATATTTTTTCTTAGCGTTCATTTTTTTTCTCCCAGCAATGCTATTTTATTGCACGAGTGAATTTTAGTTTTATTTTCACAACTTTTTTACTCTACTTTTTCTCAATGCATCCTACGATTGCAATTGCTATTCCTGCTGCTGCAAGTGCTAAAAAGCGTCGCTGCCAATGTGCTGTTTGTTGCACTGCCGCCGCTGCTGACTTGCTGTACAATGCAGCGCACAACTTTATATCCTTTGCGTCAGCTGCAGTGTGCTGCTGCGGCTTCTGCAGCAGTCGCTGTCCACTCTGCTTGCCTTCAGCAATTGCTTGCAATTTATGCGCGCAAAAAAATCCTTATTGCTCGAGCATGTGTTTTCACTTCCTCCCTTTCTTTCATTCATCCGGTTTCTTGCTGCTGCTGTTCACCGTTTTTAGTATTTCTGCTGGTTGTAGCTCATTTTATTTTCCACGCAGCATTTCCTTTTGTTTGTTTTTCACAATACATTTTTTTTTTACATTTCCATTTTATTTTTAAACTTGGCAATAGTTAATATTTTCTTATTTTATCGTTGCTTTGCAGTTGCACGGTTGNGTGAACATTTTTTTATGGTATGGTCTAATCTACATATAAGTACATACATACATACATACATTACTATAAACAGTAAGTAAATGAAGTAAACACAAAGGATCATTGTACCGGTGTTGTCTTCAAGTAGCTAAAGAAAAAAGTTTTAAATATACGCCAGACGACACTTGTATTGTATTGTACATGTGTATGTAGATTTTCCAATGTGTACATTTGTATGCGTTTGTGCATATTTTTATGTTTGTTGGGCTATGATTTTCCCTGCCTTTTTATAGTATATGTACATACATACATACTTACAAGAACGTATGAATGCACATATGTATGTATTTTTATATTTTTTCTTAGCGTTCATTTTTTTCTCTCCCAGCAATGCTATTTTATTGCACGAGTGAATTTTTGGTTTTATTTTCACAACTTTTTTACTCTACTTTTTCTCAATGCATCCTACGATTGCAATTGCTATTCCTGCTGCTGCAAGTGCTAAAAAGCGTCGCTGCCAATGTGCTGTTTGTTGCACTGCCGCCGCTGCTGACTTGCTGTACAATGCAGCGCACAACTTTATATCCTTTGCGTCAGCTGCAGTGTGCTGCTGCGGCTTCTGCAGCAGTCGCTGTCCACTNCACTTGCTCTACAATGCAGCGCACAACTTTATATCCTTTGCGTCAGCTGCAGTGTGCTGCTGCGGCTTCTGCAGCAGTCGCTGTCCACTCTGCTTGCGTTCAGCAATTGCTTGCAATTTATGCGCGCAAAAAAAAAATCCTTATTGCTCGAGCATGTGTTTTCACTTCCTCCCTTTCTTTCATTCATCCGGTTTCTTGCTGCTGCTGTTCACCGTTTTAAGTATTTCTGCTGGTTGTAGCTCATTTTATTTTCCACGCAGCATTTCCTTTTGTTTGTTTTTCACAATACATTTTTTTTTTACATTTCCATTTTATTTTTAAACTTGGCAATAGTTAATATTTTCTTATTTTATCGTTGCTTTGCAGTTGCACGGTTGTATTTTTTCTTATCATTGCTCTAATGCAACCACCTGGCGCACCGCCGCCTTCCACTTTTTCCATCAACGGGTTCGTAGACACAGTTGATGTCTTTTACGATACGAGTATGTAGAAAAACTTGAGCTTATTATGCTGTTTGGACTCAATTTCAATTTACTTTCCACCCGGTTTTTCTTTTCCTACGTAAGGGAGCAGAAAAGCAGCACTTACAAATGTATGTATTCGAACCAGGTAGATACATGCATACATTAGGACGGGCCAATTTTTTTACTGTGCGCGTATTATATTTTCGCAATTTGGGAAACTTCAAATTGATTTTAGACCCATTGTTTCTTCGGCAAATTCGCTTTGAATTGTACGTAGAATCCTTCTGTGCTATACGCGCATAGTCGGAAAAATCTCCCACCCACCCTAACATACATACCTAAATTTAATATNATACTTACAAGAACGTATGAATGCACATATGTATGTATTTTTATATTTTTTCTTAGCGTTCATTTTTTTCTCTCCCAGCAATGCTATTTTATTGCACGAGTGAATTTTTGGTTTTATTTTCACAACTTTTTTACTCTACTTTTTCTCAATGCATCCTACGATTGCAATTGCTATTCCTGCTGCTGCAAGTGCTAAAAAGCGTCGCTGCCAATGTGCTGTTTGTTGCACTGCCGCCGCTGCTCACTTGCTCTACAATGCAGCGCACAACTTTATATCCTTTGCGTCAGCTGCAGTGTGCTGCTGCGGCTTCTGCAGCAGTCGCTGTCCACTCTGCTTGCGTTCAGCAATTGCTTGCAATTTATGCGCGCAAAAAAAAAATCCTTATTGCTCGAGCATGTGTTTTCACTTCCTCCCTTTCTTTCATTCATCCGGTTTCTTGCTGCTGCTGTTCACCGTTTTTAGTATTTCTGCTGGTTGTAGCTCATTTTATTTTCCACGCAGCATTTCCTTTTGTTTGTTTTTCACAATACATTTTTTTTTTACATTTCCATTTTATTTTTAAACTTGGCAATAGTTAATATTTTCTTATTTTATCGTTGCTTTGCAGTTGCACGGTTGGATTTTTTCTTATCATTGCTCTGATGCAACCACCTGGCGTACCGCCGCCTTCCACTTTTTCCATCAACGGGTTCGTAGACACAGTTGATTTCTTTTACGATACGAGTATGTAGAAAAACTTGAGCTTATTATGCTGTTTGGACTCAATTTCAATTTACTTTCCACCCGGTTTTTCTTTTCCTACGTAAAGGAGCAGAAAAGCAGCACTTACATATGTATGTATTCGAACCAGGTAGATACATGCATACATTAGGACGGGCCAATTTTTTTACTGTGCGCGTATTATATTTTCGCAATTTGGGAAACTTCAAATTGATTTTAGACCCATTGTTTCTTCGGCAAATTTGCTTTGAATTGTACGTAGAATCCTTCTGTGCTATACGCGCATAGTCGGAAAAATCTCCCACCCACCCTAACATACATACCTAAATTTAATATTGGAAATGCTATCAGAAAAGTAATACATATATATAAATCTAAATCTGATGCAGCAATATTACAGTACTGTACTGTACAGTAGGAATTCTTTTTTTTTTAGCGCTGTAACCGACTAATGATTTTGACCGAGTCCAAAAATCACAGAAGCCTTTTTCTTTTGTGACCGCTGGCACCAATTGGAAATGGCAAGAAAAGCCAAGTCCTTCTCCATCTGGGTTTGACATTGGTGAGTAGGCGTTCCTCATCGCCTGCTACCACCAGCTAAGGCCGCGTAAATACTCTCAGGGCATTAGCGTGAGAGCTGTAGATTGACAAGCCGCTCTTAAAAAAGTTCATTCGGAGGCCAAAAAGGCCAACTGCGATGCCCAGAATAGAGTCTGAACATGCCTACCTCTACATGCCTTTAAACCATTCCGAATCTTTTAGGAATTATAAGCCTATACACCCTATAAGTGTGGAGCGGATTATATCTCTTCTTCGCCTCTGCATCTTCTGCATAAATCTCTATACAGTGCCCCCAGCCTGGCGGCCATGTGGCCAATAGTTTAGTGTCCCATTAGTATACCAGTGGAAAGCCTAACGTTTGGCTTTGGGAGACTTACTACACTCCATGTTCTTTGTTCATCGAGCCGTGGCCAGAGTGAGCGGGACACAGCGCACCCCCTGGTGTTGCTGTATGCACTGGTCATCTTCTCAACTTGTGACGACAGGAATCGCAGGGGAGATTGTACGTTCTGTACCACTTCGCTTAATCCTATTCCAGATACCTTTTAGCACACTCCTCCGATTGCTCAGTTCCAGCGATCCAGTAAAGACTGATTATGTTTTGTTGGAAACTTGACTTGGGATCTTCGGCATTGCTCAACGTATTCCGAGTTAGCAGTTGCCGAAGCTAACAACGAGGCACGTTTACTTTAGATGGAGCTACATAGGTCGATCATGCTTACCATCTTTGACGTCATATCAACTCCGTATATCTGAGCCTGGAATACGCTAGAGTGATCTGAGAGTATTAGGACTCTATCAGAGATAATTTTTGGAAGAAGACGCGAGACCCTGTTTTATTATCTATTTTGGAGCCTTACGTGTAAATGGCGATTTCGTCATCGTTTAGATAGGGAGGTAGGCGTTTCTATAGGGAAAAAAGGATATTAAAATTTCAGTCGAAATTAATTCCCTTGGGCTGATAATCACACTTCCCGCCCCAACTCTGTCCAATATGGTGCCGTGACCTTTGCAAATTGTTCGCAGTCGCCATAAGTTGTAGACCGCTTTTAGCCGAGTAAATTGCTCCCGTTGACATGCTTATCAATGTACCTTTTCAAGGTTGAGTAGATAAGATTTGGTGTCAACCGCCATCCATCATACCAGCATAGAGCTGCAAAACTATCGATAGTGACATCATGTTGAACAAATAACAACAGAAAATGTTCAAAACATAGGTACTCTACGCTATTTTGCATACAATAATTACACCCTCAGTTCAAGTAAAAAAAAAGCTCGCGAATGTCCTTCAAATGCAAATACATATGTATGCAATAACGCAACAGCTTAGACTACCAAAATGATGCTACAACAAAACGCACAAAAAAATATGCCCACTCAAAGGGACAGACAGCCGCCTTTGTGTAAAAACAGCAGCGCACAAGTTGTGTAGCTTTTTTACGCGACCATATCGAGCATAAAAACATAACGCCAACAATTATGGCAGCAAGGACACAATCCTTCTATAGTAAAAAAGCTGCGCAAATTATCATAAAGCGATGACGCATCAAGGACTCCACAGGATGTGAGTGCTATAAAAAAAAAGCTTGCTTTACTCTAGCAAAAGAGCTCTTATGCATGCGTAGTAGAAACTGCTCTTAGCACCAAATTCAGCTCTTTCTATTACGCACTCAACTCTCTTTGAGTCAGTTGCTGCGTCAGCGCTCAAATACTCATCAAAAAAAATTGTACGCGGCATTGAGCGGAAATTTCCCCCAATTTTGCAGTATATTGCATATCCACGTGCTAGCCAAGGCACACATGCTGCTCTCTTTTTCTCTGTCAAATTCACAGGCTATCTCTCTTTCATCTACACGCTGTCTAGCAGATATTTCTNCAACATTCCTTGCCGCTGCGCATAAACGCCATTCTTGTGTTTGTTGCTGTTGTTGTTCCTGCTGCTCATTGTGGGCGTGTACAATGCCTGGATTTTTGGCGTTACATATTTTTTTTTTATAATTTTTTTTTTTCATTACGTTAGGTACATACCTTTACATTTTTATTTATGTACATTTGTCTCGGTTGCTTTTTTATGTATTTTTTTGTTATTGTATTTATATTTATCGCATTTTTTATTCGCTAGCGGCGTTGCTTGCGACGGCCGATTCATTCAACCACCTTTTTCTTGACTTCGATATACACTAGTGTGCGGCTGCTACTTAAGTTGCTGTAGTTGTTGTTGTTGTCAGCATTATCTATTATTTAAATTCAATTCAATTAAAACCGCCCCCAAGTAGATATTTTTTTCGTCAATTTTTGCTTTGGGCTTTCTTAATTTTTTTCCAAACTGATTCGCCGCCGCAATTTTGTCGTTGTTTATTTTTTTATTTTTATTTGTTTTCGGCATTCGTCTGGATTTTTTTGACATTTTGATACTCGATCATGCATAGGTACGTACTACATACATACATACATATATACATATGTATGAAATGTTAATACCTGCGTGTAGTATTCGCATTAGAATGCACCGAAAATAGTTCGCCGTAAACTCCTTAGTCTACCAAGGCGATTTCTATATTTTTTTTTCTTTTTTGCCGAACCTATTGGTCACCTTTACATTTTTCGTCATATCTTCGGCATTTACATTAGGATATTAAAGTATGGTACCTATATGGATATTTTTGTCTCGAGAAGACAACCTTTTTGTCCCAATTTCCATTGACCACAAGTATCGTGATCTAGTAGGTACTAACTAGAGTGCTTTCTCGAACATCGAATAAAACGGAATTTCGAATAAGCCGGATTATTGATCTAGAATATTTATACAACTATCTTAAAATTTACTGTAATGAAATATATATTTTAGAAAATATCTACCTATGTATAAAAAGACAAGGTTAAAGTTTTTAAAATTGAGGACAAAATAGATCCCAGAACTTTTAAATATTTATTAGATATAATTTTTGCAACTTCAAATTTAATGTATTTGATTGTCTGTTAAATTAAAGCCTTAGCTGATTTTTTAAGTTTTATTCCATGTTTTTCTATCATTTTTGACTAGCTGTATCCTAACGCGAAATATTAAAAACAAATATCCGTTCTAATTTTAAAAATTAAGAATTGCCTTTTTTGTATCGCTCGAAACCCGATTTTTGAAAAATGTCAAATAATCGAACACTGTAATACTTACTTACCATATCTCAGTTCTTGTCACCCTATCGGATCACCCTAATATCAGTAAATTAAATCTCGCCAAAAATATATATATTTTTTTTTGCAGAGAAAGTATTTCGATTATTCCACCAAAACTATGTATTTTAAACAAATTTATTTCATTTTCAACCGACTTCACAAAAGGATACGTTTTTCAGTTCATTGGAAATTTTTTTGTTGGTTTTTGGGTCTTTTTTATGTATGTTACCGCATAACTTTGGACCACGTTAACCAATTCGATAAGTCTTTTTCATCGCAAAGGTGGTACCTCAAGAGTGGTCCCATACTAATTTTGTTTAGTTATCGGATATAATTAGATCGCAATCTTAAATTTTTGTATGAGAAATGAAGTCGGCTTTGTTTTTTGCTCTCTCGCTTCTATATCTTCCGAACAAAAAAAAAACTCATCTTCATCTTCATCTTCATCTTCATCTTCATCTTCATCTTCATC
>NW_016172550.1:0-12953 GCF_001687245.7 Rhagoletis zephyria | reverse complement strand
AGGAAGCGTTGGCAGGCAGGCGAGTAGCCAGTGTTAGAGTAAAAAAAAAATCTTACCAACGCGCGTTAAGAATTTTTGAATTTGCCGCGCGTTCTTGTTTGATATTTTAAATCACTTTTATGGTCGTTGTTGTTGTGTTTTCTTGCATTAATAATTCATATATGTATATATGCGTTCGAATGCAGAGCTCGCGCGCGGGCAAAGTGGTGCGTAAGCAAAATGTCATACAAGTACTAATTCCGACGTTCAGTGCGAAGGCGTTTAGAATCACTGGAAATGTGTATAAACTAAAAAACAAAACGTTTTTATACTTAAATGTATTAATTTTTGCTGAAAATACTGGCGTTTTATTTTCTATATAGAAAGTGAGAGGCATATATTCATAAAGAGCAAAGTTTAGATTTAACGGAACTTAGGATCTGGATTCCGAAATCCAAAAAAAAAACATACGAAAGATACCGAAAGTTCCGAAATATCCTAAAAATAAGCTGTAGAATACTCGAAAAGTTAAAGAAAAATTAAAGTACTAACAGTCCCATAAAATTCTGTAAATTAAAACAGGAAGAGGAAAAGTTCAAAAGATGCTGAAAAATAAAACACAAAAAATTTCGAAAAATTCAGAAAAATACCGAAAGATCCTGAAAAATGAAAACACGAAGAATCCAGAAAATTGCGCAAAGATCAGTTTAAAAAAACATAAAAAGATCCGAAAAGTCCCGTAAAAACTCCAAAAGACACGAGAAATCTCGAAATGTCCCGTTAAAAATTTCGAAAGAACTCCTATAAACTTAAAACACGAAGAATCCCGAAATCAAGATCATTAAAAAATAAAACAAAAAATTCCAAAAAGTTTCATGAAATTTCGAAAACTCCTGAAAAATACCGAAAAAATTAAAAAGCGAAGTGTTCTGAAAGATGAAAGATTCTCGAAAAACTGAAAAATAAAACAATAAGAATTTCGAAAAGTCCTGAAAAATACCGAATAATCCTGAATAATGAAAACACGAGGAATTCGGAAAATTCCCCAAAGATGTGTAAAAAATAAAATACGAAAATTTTTTATTATATATATATAATTATGATAGTTTCTTTTAATTTGTGAAATTTTTTTTCAAATTTTGCTTTTTCAATTTTGTTTTTTCTTTTTAATAGCTTTTTTATTTTAGGTTTTATTCTTTTAAAAAGAAAAAAATATATTTTTAATGTATGTATTTATGTAATTTTTTTTTTTAATTATTGGATTTCATATATATTATTGTAATTTCATTTGTTCTTTAGAAACTTGTTTTTTTTTAATTTTGCTTTTAGATTGTGTTGTTTTAATTGGAAAAAAATACAGTGAAAGCTCTCATAGGCGGACGCTCTAATAAGCGGACATCTCCTATAAGCGGACACATTCTTGGGAACGAACAATTTTTTGGCTTTTTTCCATACACAATGTTCTCCCATACACGGACTTTCCGATAAACGGACGCGGACACTCAAAAAAGTCCAGTTATGAAAAAAAGTCTCCTTTAAGCGGACGCGAAGCTCTAACAAGCAGTCAATTTTGTTTTTTGTTTGGTCAGATGTTGACTTTTACGCTTGTACATATTTAGATATATGTACACAAGAACATAGCCCATATTCAAAGATATTTTCTTTTCTAGAAAAATGTTTGCCTTTAAGTTGCCCTCTTCTTGCTGTTTGAGTGAAGCGGGCAATGAGATTTGTCGGTAGGAAAGAAAACGCCATACATTTTAAATTATTTTTAATTCATCCTGTTTCTGTCTACTAAAGAATAAATATTATTTTAATTTAGGAACCCGCAATTTAAATTTTTTAAATTTGAATTAAAATGTTATTTTTTTGGAAATTCCCATAAGAAGAAATCTCCCATAGGCAGACAAAATATAGGTGACCATCGGTGTCCGCTTATGGGAGCTTTCACTGTATTTGTATTTAATTTCATTTAAATTTTAGAAAAGTATTTTTTTTTAATTTTGTTTCTTTTCCTAATAAAGTTTTTTTTTATTTTAAGATTTAATTGTTTTAAAAAGTAAAATATTTTTTAATTTCATTCAATTTTTAGAAGCTTATTTTTTCTATTATTTTAATTGAAATTTTATTCTTTATTATTTTAAATTTCTTTCAATTTTTAGATTTTATTGTTTTAAAAAGAAAATCTTTTTATTCTTGAATTTATAGGAACTTATAATTTATTTGTTTTCTTTACATTAATTTTATTTTTCTTTTTAGATTTTGTATTGAAAATAAAAATATTTTTTTAATTTCAGTATGACACTTTTAGGAACTTAATATCTTTTTTTAACTTTTTATTTTCTTGGATTTCATTTTCGTTTCATTTTCTGATTTTATTGTTTTAAAGAGAAGTTTTTTTATTCAATTTTCTTTTATTTTTAAGAATTAATTGTTATTTAAAAGCAAAATATTTCTAAATTTTTAATTTTTGAAAGTTTTTATTTATGATAAAATTTTTAATTTTGCTTTTACCTTATTTCTAATAAAATTTTTAAACTTTTTATTGTTTTATATATTTTTTTTTATTGTACATATTTAATATCTATAAAATACTTATTGCCACAAGGTAAACAGAATAACGCTCATACCTCTTCGATAGTAGATCTTTCAACTAGTCTCTCGAAAGACAGCTAAAAGTTCCTTTCCCGCTGCCGAGTTCTAAAATCACCAGCTCGAAAGCAATTAAGCGCAAGCCGTTTCAAAGATCTCGCAATAAACAGTTTGCGTCACCTCCCACCACCGCACCCTCTCTGCACCCAACGCGCTTCCCATCACGATTTCATTAATTCATACCAGGGGCTGCTGCTGTAACGCCGCGCGCGCCTTCAACGCATTCACTTTTCCAAACAACTTTCAGAGACATCTGAGTGAATCGCACGATCGACAACGCGTAACTATGCATGGCACCAAATGGTAACAAAACAACAACCACGCCACCAACAACCGCTGCTACAACAGCAACAACATTAATTATATTCACACACACAAAAAAAATACATACACGACATGTTATTGTTGTTGTTATGCAGTTTGCGATTCTGTGCGATTGTCAGCGCATAACTGCCACCGTTGTTGTTGATGTTGTTGCTGCACTGGCGCTGTTGAATAACTAACTGGCAGTTGTTGCTGTTTGTGATGTTCTTCGAAAGCAAAAGCAGCAGCAGCGGCGGCAACAACAACAACAACACCAACTGCAGTAGGCACCGTGTGCGGCACACAGCCAACATCGCGTGGGATAATGTAGGGGTCGAAGTGGGAGGCGCGGCGCAGTGCCGCATTTCACATCCGCATCTGCGATTCGATTCATTCTGAATTTTTTGCGCTTTGCGTTTGGGAGCTTTTTTCCGCACTTATGTACATATGTACATACAAACATATGCGCTGCTACGGAGCTTACATACATACATACATATGTACATGGGTATACGATTGCGATCTCATATTCGCGATTTGTGTCGCTGCTGGGCCTCAGTTGCCGCTTGTATGTTTATTTATTTGTTTGTGTGCGTTCGTGAGTTCTGTTCGCATTGGCCTTGGCCTTGAATCAAACAGAAATTTTGCTGATGTTGTTGTTGCATAGGCTCTCGTTATTTTGCTTTCGATGTGAATTTGGTTGTTTTTTTTTCGCTTGCAATTCATTTTTTTTTCTGCCGCCTTGTTTCTGTTTCGCCTGCTCATTTCATATGCTCCTACTCCCGCGCTGATAGTACCTCAGCTACCCAGCGATCACTCGTTTATGAAATTTCTGTTTGCATTTTTTGCCTGTCAATACGATGTAGATTGCAATGCTGTTGTTATTGTAGTTGTTGCTTTTATTCGCCCGCATGCTGCAAACTGTGTGAGTGGTTTGTATTTTTTTCTCAGTTTTCTTCTACATTTATTTGCATGACGATCATGCCCAGCAGGCGAGTGCGAATATGCATAAGTGGACTTACATACATATGTACATATGTACAGTGTACATACATACATATGCTATGTATGTACATATTTACATACATATGATGTCTCACACTTGCATTCTCACATAACTATTAGAATTTTTATATAACACTTGCTCGTGTGTATATATGCATGTACATATGTATGTATGTATGTTTTGGTACTAGCGCATTTGTATGCGTACGCGTGTACTCAACATTTACAAATTCCTTGCCGCATTAGTTACGCTGCTCTGCTTTCGTTGACGCGTTGCGAAACTGCGAAACGCTCGGTGCGAATTTACTCGCTTTTAAACTGGCGATCACTCAGTCAATCGTGGGAGTGTCGTTGGGTAGGTTTTTTTAACACTTTGCCCTTCGTTTGTAAAATATTATGTATGTAATTTCAAATGAAATTTTTTTCTTCTCAAAATAACTACCCTAAGTGATATGTATTAATTTACCTTTAAATTAATGCGAGTCAAAGAGGCTAAAATGTTTTGTTTTAACTGATTATATATTAGTCTTCGACCATTACTTTTTTTTTTTTTGCCGGGTTTCAAATTATTTGCAAATTGGTAGTTCAAAAAAAAAAACGGTTCCCAATTTTGAAATTAAGAAAAATTTGATAAACCCGTTTTTTACATAGTATTCATACAGTACTGTTAGTCAAATCACAATAAAACTATTAACAGGGAGTTTAGCTTTTTATCAAGAAAACAACAAAACAAAACAAGTTCAAAGTACTTCTGATTAAAAATAGAACACATAAATGTGAGTGAGGATTTTGGGTACAATGAAAAACTGATAGAAGCATATGGAGTATAGGAGTTTTTCATTATACATATGTATTTTGAGTATTATTTTTTTAGTGTCACTCCTTTCTCTCGCCAGAAAACAGCTTCTTGCATTTATTTCATTGAATGCAGTTCCAGAAATAAGTACAATAACATATTAATCAATTATTTGAACAATTTTAGCCTTAAGACAATTATTTAAGCGAAAAAGTGGCGAAATTACTAATTCTTTTATTGTCACTCGAAAAATCACAATGGTTTTTTTCAATAACTTTAGGAAGTTTTCAAATAGAATGTTCATATTAGAGGCAATGAAAGTTGGCATGAAATACAGTGTATCTGGGAAGTTTCAAGAGTGTGCCACAAAATTAAATAAAAATTGCATCATGCAGAATATCTGCCGCAGCTATTTTGTAATTTTTTAAATTTAACGGTTTTTACATTTTAAAAGTTTGAGATACATACATACTTAAAAATTTCAAATATTAAACGGTGAAATGTTCTACTTGCCGAAACGAGCCAATCAAGAGTAATAAAGCTGGTGTGTCGCCAAATGAAAAAATTGCATTTATTATAAAATTACGATAATTTGCGAAACGAAAATTGCAATTTTGATTGGCACACTCGAAATTCATTCCGAAATTGTTATATACGTGAAGAAATGAATCTATATATATTCATGAAGAATACTGTAGAAAAATATTCCACGCCAATATTAAATTACTTTTAAATGATTTGACTTTTAAGTTAAGGCGTGCACGTAACCAACCGCGTTAGCTGACTGTGAATGATGCTGCGGGGCGTATACGTTACCCGCGATAAAAGATAGCACATCAACATTTTTACCAGTTTTGACGACTTTTGCTTTTTCATAAATTTGTTAATAAAATTCAGCTCCTTATCTAACAAAAACAATATAGATCCAAATTTCAGACTTTGTATAAAAATTATAAAATTCCACAAACTTTTCGTTCCAATTCCTAGCATTTTATAGCTTATTAAATTTTAGTACACTAAGTGCAAGTTTTAAGTTGCTAAAAATCGCGTTGGTTTTTGACACTTTTTGTGCTGATGGTATCACGCATCTCCTTCCATACAAAGGAATTTTTTTATATGGGAAAAAGGGCATAAAACTGTCAGAAAAAATATCAAAATTCAATGCGATTTTTTGCAACTTCAAACTTGCACTTAATTAATTGCAGCACATTTCCAGCTAGGAATTTCGGTATAGCACATTTTGACCAGTGGAGATTGTGTGGCGAAGAATAGGAGTAGTTAGAGGTCGTTGTATGCCGCTGCGAAGCCTAGATTCTTAGGAGGCTCTATACATACATATGTATGTATGTACTCGATGTTTACCCAGTACCAAGTTTAGTGAGGTACACAGGAAATGGAAGTTATTTTTTAGGTAAGTATGTATATCAGAGAGTTTAAGAACAGACATAATTTTCATAGCAAAGTGCAAGATATAGAAACATAAATATATTTATATATATGTGTACTACATGCATTCATATGTAAAATTAATTTATTAATATTTTCTTTTAGATTTTCTCTGCTTCTTACCCCTCACGCAATCAAGAAAATTATTTTTAATTAACGCAAACCAAACGAACATTGCAGCATTGAAAACTTAGAAGCATACACATTTGTATGTAGAGACATACATAAGTACATTCATATGTATGTATATCACATGCTGCACGCAAACACGCTTGTAGTATTCATTATACATATTCACATTTGCTCTTGGGTGTGTGGTAATTGCAGCTTGCAAAATTAGCCAACGCAATCATTATTGTGTAGTATCTGCGAATTGGCATCTTTTAAATTAAAAGGCAACGCCGACACACAATATACATATATAGAAACCGCAACAACAACAAATAGTATCTCAAGCATACCTACGTACTATATGTATATAAATATGTAAGTAGCGGGAAAGGAAGCATTCGCCAAAGCAGCCGCAACTCGTTAGAGAAGACTGACAATCAATAGCGTGATTGACAGACAGTTCGCATAGATGTGGTGCTGTAAATGTAATTTCTTGTGAGTATGCACATACATACATATGTACATATATGACTCAATATGTGCATTAGGGAGGTACAAAATTTAGTTTTCTAGCTACACCCAGAACTGAAGAATATAGAAAATATGGATACACGTCGGCGTAGAACCGATGAACATATTATTCCGAAAATTTTCCCATATTAGTAACACATAATATTATAACCAGACATCCAAAAACTGGGAGTTATCGGTTTATTTTAACACACACCTTCCATGCAAACCTAGCTTCAAAAAACGCCTTAAAAACACCATAAACCCCTTAATTATTATATAAGATTATGCTAAAAGTTCCAAATATGAGATTTTTTTTTTAAGTCGAAAGAAAAGATTCCGATTGTTGACAAGTAAGTGCTATAGACACTTTCAAATTAACCTACAATAAAAGCAATCAAAAAAAGTTATTAGAAAAACAGGTGCTCAGTTTAGCCAAAGTCTCAATAAGTTTTAGTTGAATAAAATTATACTGATTTCTGTTATATTTATTTTGTATAAAATTGCCAATTTCGTACAAGGTTATATTTTCATTCAAATATTAATTTATCAATTTTCTCCGCCGAAATCCCACTGTACGCCGGGGCTTTGAAGTTTTCCATTTTGAAGTCGTTAGAAGTAAATATTTTTCGTTCGCATAAAAATATTGGCCTTCAGAAACCTTCAACCAATACGTGTTGCATATTTAACTTTGAAATTTTGCTTAATACTTTTTACAACCGATAATCTCATCTCTTATTAAAAAAATTGCAAAAATGGCGGCAAGAAAATTCCAGAGAGTTTATTTTCCTGTGCATTTTTTACAACCCTAATATAGGTATGTATGTAGTACATACATATGCACTTACATCCCTGAAGAAAGTGTGTTTTAGTACAGAAGATAAACATTTCCCACTGATTGCATTTTTCGTATTTAATTTTTTCTTTTTTTTTAATACAAAAATTTAATTTCTAAATCCTCCACAATTATTTCAAAAATTTTGATTGCCAAATACTTGCAGATGGTTTGAAAGGCGGAAGTGCATGCCGGTGCTGTCAACATTGCATTGATGTTCTAGCAGATGGTTGCCAATGTCAGGTTTTAGAATTGCAACAACACAAAAATATTACAGAACAAAATTTTAGCATTACTCACCTTAAACTAAAACACTCGCCAGTCGGGCGTTACCCGTCCAGCAATCCATAAGATAACAATTTTGCTTGGCCGTGTTGCCGGTTGTTGTTGGTTGCTTGGTTGGCCGGTTGATTGGTTGTTGCAGCTGTTTGCTTTTGTTGGCGATATCTTTTATATGCAACCGTTATAATTAGCTGTTGTTGTGATTTATGTATGTTCTGGCTTGTTACGCGTTATATTTTCACAAAGTGTACACGATTTGATTTTCAAAGATTTTGTTGCGAACACACTTTCGTTTTTTTTTGTTTTGCTTTAAATAATATTAGTTGCATTTAAAATTTTGTATATAATTTCTTTTTCAATTTTATTTTATATTTCAAATAATTCACGCACACGCGAAATAGAGTAAACCGCACGAAATTAGGAGTTGCTTGTGAAAATAAAATTTATCTAGATAATGTACGAGAAGTGTGAGAGACTGAGGTGAGGACACGCTGTGAAATGTGATTCTAACAGAGTTTTCGAACGAAACGAGATTTGCTTCCAATGCAGTAAAATAAAAAAAAAGCTTTTGCAGTTAGCGAGCTTTTGCATTTAATGAAATGAGCTTTCACTTTAAAAGAGCTTTCGGTTTCTCATTAGCATAACGTTCGGCTTAAACTTTCACTTGGGAAAGCTTTTACTTACTTCAAAGTAAACTAAGTTTTTCAAAAAGCTTTCAACGCAAACAAGACTATTCTTTTTTAAACACCAATTTGTTGTAGAACTTTGGTTTTTATGCTGAAAGTTTAATTTTTTGCAAATGCAAATTCTATTTTACCACTTTTTTTCACAATAGACTTTATGATTTTCGAGTGTTTATCCTTTTTTACCGCGAAATTTTACTTTAGTGTCCTTAACTGTTTATTAAGTAGCGTCTGATTAGCTGCATGTGTTTTTGGTCCAACAAGTGTTTTTTCTAAGTAGGTTGTCAGTTTCATGTATGTTGAAAGAAGGGGAAGAGCCAAAGTTATTTTGTTTTTACTATTCGCTGAAGAAGTGTTTGAGTGTGTGCTGTTACTTCGCTTTCAGAGTAGATATAGAGTTTAAATTTGGAATTTTGACTTTGTTGGTGTTTGAATGAGGCTTCTGGAAAAGAAAAAAAGCAAAATTATATCATTAGATATTTTTTTAATCTATAGAAAATATAAATATAATGCTTAATTAACTCAGACTCTTTTCATAATAAAGCTTTTACAAACTGTTGCGTTCGACATTCTTATCGTAATTATTCATTAAATTAACTAATTAAATTTAATCAGTCTTTGTGAACATCGGCCAACATCTTTTAAAAATATTTTCGAAATAAGGCTTCCTTACAATTTATTGACTCATTATGATGCTTTACTGTAGTTAATTATTAAATTTTATTTAATTTTTTAACATGTGGCAACACACTTTAAAAATATTTTCGAAACAAAGCTTCGGTGGGATTTGACTTTAAATAGGTGGCAACGCTCTCAAACTGCTTTCAAATTAAAGCTTTCCTAAACCTCATTTGTATTCCACCCATGTTGTAAAACTTCATTCAGCTTATTAATAAAATGAAATCTGATATTTTAATTAGGTCGCAATATTCCCAAAAATGTTTTCGTAAAAAAGCTTTTTTAAACCTCGATTGTCTGGCAACCATATTGTAAAGTTCGATGAGTTTCTAATTTAAAGCAGAATTTAATTATATACAGATATATTTTTTGCTATACATTTGTTAACCCAGATCATAGATATCTGTATGCCAAATTTTATACAAACTTACTAATGCATTAAAATATTTCATTTCACTTGTTAGTCAAATTTACTTTAAATTTCTAAACAGGTGGCAGTCCCCTTGGAAAATATTTTTGAAACAAAGCTTTGTCAAATTTGTTTTGAAATACATATTAAAATATTTTGTTTAACTTGCTAATTAAATAGATTTTTTTTTTTTGAAACAGTGTGAACCCTCCTAAAGAGCTTTTTGAAATAAATCGATTTTGAGCCCCTTTCTTTTGGTACCGACATTCTTGTGATACTTTATCTAATTTATTAATTTAACAAATTCCAATTTTTTGAGCAGGTGGCAACCCTCTTAAGGAATATCTTCAAGATGTACAACATGCGTACACTAAGAGCAAGTCCACTGCACTACACTCGAAAGTACAGAATATTCAGAAGGATCTTTAATACTAAGAATATGCTTTAGGGGTATTTCTGAATATTTCCGGAGCTTTCAATAATCACTCGAATTAATAGGTCGTACGCGAGCTATTTCGTTGTGGATAATACGTTTTTAGGCCACAGGAAAGTAAGAGCGAAGTGGATCGGCGCTAGAGTAACCAGGCAGGCATGTAGAAGGCCGTGAACTCTCTACACTATATGGCTACTAACGGTCAACAAATTGCTAAAGGAAATCGAGGCGAAAGTCACCAAACTAGCAGCGTAAGCAAACGAAATAGCCGTAGTAGTAACAGGGAAGTTCATGAACACTATATGTAATGTAATGAGCAGCGCCCTGAAACTCAATGGTGAATGGGCATTTCGAGCGGGGCTAGGGGTTAACGCTGACAAAACAGAAGAAGATAAAAGATTTCAATATGGATACCTCCGAGGCTAGGTAGAACCGAGCTGTCAATTAAAGACCAAACAAAGTATCTGGGAGTAGTCTTAAATAGTGAGCTGCTGTGGAGGAAACGCCCTATATGCACGCAAAAAGATGCTGGGAGTCACTTGGGGTCTGCAACCTGCCCTGACGCACTGGTGCTACTCGGCAATAGTCAGACCAATACTGTTCTATTGCGCTTTGGTGTGGTGGAATGCCGCAAAAAAAGTCCTCATACCTCTGACCAATGGAGAGGGTTAAACGCCCAGCGGCTCTAAGCACCACGAGAGCGCGTTGACATTCCTTGCAATGTCTACTTTAGCGCTTTTTATCGAGCTCCAACTGGCAGGGCTCGAGACCTAATGGTCTATGTGTGACTCAATGCCAGCTGTATATATTAATCTAATCTCACGCATTTTTATAAGCCGTCTTCAAGGTGCGATGCAAAGGTGAAAAGCGTCTTCAAGATAGTGAGTTTATCACATATTTACTATAGTATTGAATTATATACTTAGTAACCAAGTTTTGACAAGCTTCCGCTCAATTCGCAAGTTAAATTTCAATTCAATATTACGACCATTTCATCATTTACACCTTCCGGATCTGCTGTTTCCGCTCTAAAATGACTTCTTTATCCAAATATAAGTAATATTTTATGCTTTCGCATTATTTAAAGCTGCCTCATTAATTTCGCCTGTTCTTTGTTGCTTAACGTTCCAGCGCAGTAGCCGACTACCATCGCAACAACATGTAGGTACTCTTAATGCAAAATTTAAGTTGTTTACTTTCAATTGGCATTTAAAACTGCTATACTTAACTTTTGACTGCCTTCCTCCTCATCAGCCTCCTCCATCACCCGCCCGCCTGCCCACTCTTCACTTGTCGACGGCGGCATTTCTCTTTAATTCATGCGAATAGCAAACATTTTGCAAAGTTCAAGTTTATGTTGCACTACTCACACAAAATGGCAACAATAACAACTGAAAGTGAACATTAGCATAGTTGTTAAATCAGAAGAAATGGCAGATGGGAGCAGGAGATGGAAGAAGGCGCGCAGCATTCAAAAGACCGCAGAAGTACAACTTCAAAACACAGCCCTAACAATGTCATCAACCTCGCTTGCTGCAATGGCAGCGGATGCAGCTAAAAGCTGGTAGAATAGATGCAAAGAACGGTGAGTAGAAGGAGGAGGAGTAAAGGAAGACGTATGATTGCAGCGCACTACAACGTTTGCAAAGAGTAAGCGAGCAAGCAAGGAAGAAAAGCCGGAAAAAGTTTTTGAAAAAGTTTTATGCGCGGCTGCAAGTGCATCGATGTACACAAGTATGTTTGTGTGTGTGTGTGTGTGTGTGTGTGTGTGTGTGTGCAAGTATTTAATGTGAAATATCTGTGTGAATGGCGCAAACTGTATGAATGATTTTCATTTCTACTTTTCGTCGTTGCTAGCTGGTGCGCGAATGTGTTTACATACGTTTTAATATACATATATACACATATTAATGCAACATTATTTGTGAGTGTGTGTGTGTGCAATTGCAGAACAATGTGCGCATGCATAGTGAAAATGCATAGAAGTTCATTGAAAAGGAACTTTTGCAACATTGAAGTATTTATTTTAGCATACAGCTTCCTTGTGCAACATGTTGCTGAATGAGTAAATGTTGACGGTGAGCAATTGAGGAGATAGGCGCAAGGATCCAAAGCGGCTGAAGTGAAAAGAGATAAGGTAATACATATGTATGTATACTTGCAATTGCAAATACGAGTATTCTCATACATACAAACATACATGCAAAAGTGCTTTCATGCAGACATACACAAATTGCGCTTCCAGCTTACATACATATTGACGTAGCCTTGAAAAACTTTTCTATACCACCAACACACACAAAATGGCGCCTTCCGTCATTGTTGTTGGTAGGTTTACTAGTTGTTGGTCGTAGTGATATTGCTACTATTGTAGTACATATCTGTAACTTCAGTCGGTGTGAACTAACAAATTTAGTTGCATTTCGCACACTGTATTGCAAAGCCTAAATGTTTTCCTTCTGAAATACATACATAAAATAGAAAGAAAATTTTGTCCTTGTNTGCGCTTCCAGCTTACATACATATTGACGTAGCCTTGAAAAACTTTTCTATACCACCAACACACACAAAATGGCGCCTTCCGTCATTGTTGTTGGTAGGTTTACTAGTTGTTGGTCGTAGTGATATTGCTACTATTGTAGTACATATCTGTAACTTCAGTCGGTGTGAACTAACAAATTTAGTTGCATTTCGCACACTGTATTGCAAAGCCTAAATGTTTTCCTTCTGAAATACATACATAAAATAGAAAGAAAATTTTGTCCTTGTCACACATGCGGCATAGAACCGAAACCATTAGACATGGTGGTCGATAAATTTATCGATATCAT
>NW_016172549.1:0-12953 GCF_001687245.7 Rhagoletis zephyria | reverse complement strand
CCCCATTTTCGTGGGATTTTTAACAGAGAATGTCTGGCATCACTGATAGCGACCATAAAAATTATTGTTCTTGTTGCCATTTCTGTAGCATACTCCATTGCATATGCAGACATAGGAGCGTATAGATTTTATGCAATTAGTTTCACAAGCATACATACATTATTGATATGTATATAGTGCCTATGTTTTTATATTTAGATGAAGTTGAGTGCCTGACTGGGGAGAACTGCACGCGATATTACCTACCAAGAATCTCGGAGCGAAGAGGTAAATTAAAAAAAACTAAACCAACCCAACCAGCCCAACTTGCAACGGAACAGTTTTACATACAGATTTGTTGATGTTTATTTTGTATTTAACAAGACTTTAAGTCGAACTTTACTGAGTATGGCGATTTAGAAAACACTCATATTTGAAAATGGTTCTATTTTTTTAAAGCAATCGCATTTCTGGCTAGTAAATTTCAGGACGAATGGATAAGGATTGAGCCAAGAGCTTGTGTGAGTAAATCCAATTTTTGGAAGCCAATGTCAGTTACGCGGTTTAGCAGAATGACGATACGCGATTTTGTACTTTAAACGACGATATGTACTTCTGGTGAATAATTCAATTATTCTGAGGACCTTGGAACTAATTATTATAAATTGTTGGAAAAGGAATTTTAAATTCTTGTTTGATTATTTATCGCCCAAACTAAGCAATTGGTGCATTGTAATATATGCACGTTCGCTTGCATTCAAAGTTAGAACAGCAACCCAACTACATGAAAAAGTGGAAAAAGCAACAACAGTTTATAAGGCGAACTTAGCGCACTAGGTAGACCACTGGAGTCGCTGGGTCGAATCCCAGCCAAAAAATAGGCCACAAAATAACAAAAAAGTAATTTCTCAAAGCTAATAAACCATAGATATTTATGTGATAAAAACTTGATAGCTTATGACTATGATTAATTTTTTTAAATAAGCTAAAGAAAACCGCCGTTTGTTTGTAATAAGTACTAAGAAGTGTGGTAACTTTCTTTAGAACAGTTTTGTGTATGTTGTGTTCTAATCGATCGATATATAAGTGAGATATAGCGAGTTAGGTGAAAATTTCGCAAAAATTTGGTCCTATTAAAAATCAGGTTTTTGGCCTTTTTGACATAAAGGCATCAGTAAAAATGAACTATAAATGTTGTTGTGTAAGCTGTTTTCGGCCATGTAAGCGCCAATCTATTATTAACCGACTTCCAAAAAAGGAGGAGGTTATCAGTTCGTCGGAATATTTTTTTTTTTTTTTATGTATGTTACCTCATAACTTTGGACCACGTCAACCAATTTCGATAATTCTTTTTGCATCGGAAAGGTAGTGTCTCGGAGGTGGTCCCATACTAATCTGGTTAAGATCCGATCAGTGGATCATGAGATATATATATATATTTCTTTTTATGTGAGAGTTGAATTCGGTTTTTTTTTTGCTAAAAATTACTTGTTATTATTATTGTCGATTACAATGGGTTACTTACACCATACCACCTCTTGACATGTTTTGAGCTTGCGCTGCAGGCTTATGCAGCTTGAATCTGAACATCAGTAAATGGTTCGCTGCTTCTATAAGAGATTGTGATCATGGGCGTCGCTACCTAGAGGCAGGGAAGGGTTCGAGCAACAAAATTTACCGGTTACAAAAGTACATGTAATGCGAAAAAGGTTTAAAAATTTACAGGAACTTTATTTACCGGTTACAAAATTTTTATTACCAGCGCAGAATATACTTGTAAGAAGGGTAAAAACTTGGCTGCGCTCCACAATGAGCGAAACTCGACTTAACGGTAATCATCTACACATATATAATTATTCAGTCATGTGACTTAGTTAGGGCAATCTTTAGCAGCTACAGAATTAAGCTATATATCAAATTAAAGTGCAAGCTCCAGAGGTTAGTCAAAAATTGTCAGATTTCAAATTGGTGTAGTACTAGGTGAGAAGATATAGGCATTTCTTGACTCATTCTCAACGTATCTTTATATAATTGCTCAGTCATACATTTAGTTAGGGCGATCTGATAGATTTACAAAAACCGCACGGCTATTGTTAAAAGAAGGTTCCATAATTGGTATAGACTAAACTTTAGTCCAATTTAATAAAAAAAGAAGCGATCAATATTAATTCTAAGTTAAGCTTCCAAACAAAAATATTTTTACTGAGATGGCCTTAAAAAGCGGCTCGGCATCAATGAGTTGGGGAGCAACCAAGAACATTTTTCTAAGAAAAGTTCTGTGGTACCATTTAACTGAAGTATTTTCTACGCATCTGTATTAAAATTTCATTGGATTATCTATCTTTGTCTATACCATTTTTGGACGCCACGTAACACTGTGTAAGGTGGCACCGTACATACTTAGGGGTGAAATTTTTGTTCAGCTATAACTGTGGAACCCCAAGCCACATCGCACTATGCAGAGGAACTAATCGGTCTTGGATGAACACAAGAAGAATATGAGCATAGTAGAGTATATTATTGTTTTAAGATTCTTAAGTGTTCATACTGTCGGGTACTCTATTACTTTGTATCACATTTGTTTAACGTTTATATAATTGTTTACTGATATCGGAGTGTATTTTAAATCCACATTCCCACTTGATTTTATATTGTGTACATATAACGTCGCATAGTGTGGAAAATTAACTATTTTTGTGACAAAATTACGTACATATGTATCTCCAGAATGAAAGTAGGCAGCGAAATAAATACAAACGTATTTCAAAGCTTTTGAGAGGGAGAATTGAGGAAAGATAGCCAAGTTGTGTAAAAAACAATTACCTTGACCTCTACAATTACCTTCAAAAATATACGGCTTACATTTTTTTCCCCTAAAACAGTATGCAATGAACTCTTGAAACACATATTTTTGCATCAAGGAATCCATTTCCATATTTAGGCCACAAAAATAAACAAAATTAAATTGGGTTTTTTGCTATTTATGGCCTTATAACAATTATATTTAACAAATTTTTATTGACTTCAAAAAAGGAGAAGATTATCAATTCGTCTGAATATTTATTTACTTTTTTTATGTATGTTACCGCATAACTTTGGACCACGTTAACCGAGGTCAAGGTGTTACCTCACAGGTGGTACCCATACTAGTTTGGTTTAAGTGCGATTATTGGATCATGAAGAAACTAACGATAATGTTAAATTTTTATAATGAGAAGTGAAGTCGGTTTTATTTTTTTTCTTAAAAATTACCTGTTTGCTTAAAAATTAATTGTGTATACGAAAAATGTTGTGGAAAAATAACTACAATTTACAAAGGTAAAACAACGATCTACCTTTGTAAATTATTGTTGTTTTTCCACAACATTTTTCATACAAAAATGGTCTCAAGCTCAATAAAAATTTGTGAAACAAATTTAAAAATTGTACTTTTAAATCTCATTTTAAAGGTCTGATAGATTAAAAAATTACCTGTACCTTAAAACCGGTCTCTGTTTTTTTTTATTCCAAATAATAATTACATTTTTCCGTTTTTTTAATAAAAATTTTCTCCAACAGTCCAACAAATAGGTGTTCAGAATTCCACATGGTTTTAATGAAAAGCTTTTTTACCTTCAGCATGCGTATCTCAGCAGCTGCATTAACACATACATAATCATATTCCCTTTCTGCAAATATCGAGCACAATCATAAACACGTTGAAGTTTTCACGTTTTTAAATAATTCTTTTTTAATATCCACGGTAAATTTTCATTAAAATCCTTTGGCCATTAACTATACGCGCCCAGAGTGAACTCCAAAGCCGCAAATCCCAGAGTATTTTATATGAATTTTACTTCTTTACTACTGAAACATGTATATGTTTAAATTCGTTGGGAATTTCGTGGGTTAAATTTTCAAGATGTGGGTAATTGAGGGATTTTTTCCCCATTTTCGTGGGATTTTTAACAGAGAATGTCTGGCATCACTGATAGCGACCATAAAAATTATTGTTCTTGTTGCCATTTCTGTAGCATACTCCATTGCATATGCAGACATAGGAGCGTATAGATTTTATGCAATTAGTTTCACAAGCATACATACATTATTGATATGTATATAGTGCCTATGTTTTTATATTTAGATGAAGTTGAGTGCCTGACTGGGGAGAACTGCACGCGATATTACCTACCAAGAATCTCGGAGCGAAGAGGTAAATTAAAAAAAACTAAACCAACCCAACCAGCCCAACTTGCAACGGAACAGTTTTACATACAGATTTGTTGATGTTTATTTTGTATTTAACAAGACTTTAAGTCGAACTTTACTGAGTATGGCGATTTAGAAAACACTCATATTTGAAAATGGTTCTATTTTTTTAAAGCAATCGCATTTCTGGCTAGTAAATTTCAGGACGAATGGATAAGGATTGAGCCAAGAGCTTGTGTGAGTAAATCCAATTTTTGGAAGCCAATGTCAGTTACGCGGTTTAGCAGAATGACGATACGCGATTTTGTACTTTAAACGACGATATGTACTTCTGGTGAATAATTCAATTATTCTGAGGACCTTGGAACTAATTATTATAAATTGTTGGAAAAGGAATTTTAAATTCTTGTTTGATTATTTATCGCCCAAACTAAGCAATTGGTGCATTGTAATATATGCACGTTCGCTTGCATTCAAAGTTAGAACAGCAACCCAACTACATGAAAAAGTGGAAAAAGCAACAACAGTTTATAAGGCGAACTTAGCGCACTAGGTAGACCACTGGAGTCGCTGGGTCGAATCCCAGCCAAAAAATAGGCCACAAAATAACAAAAAAGTAATTTCTCAAAGCTAATAAACCATAGATATTTATGTGATAAAAACTTGATAGCTTATGACTATGATTAATTTTTTTAAATAAGCTAAAGAAAACCGCCGTTTGTTTGTAATAAGTACTAAGAAGTGTGGTAACTTTCTTTAGAACAGTTTTGTGTATGTTGTGTTCTAATCGATCGATATATAAGTGAGATATAGCGAGTTAGGTGAAAATTTCGCAAAAATTTGGTCCTATTAAAAATCAGGTTTTTGGCCTTTTTGACATAAAGGCATCAGTAAAAATGAACTATAAATGTTGTTGTGTAAGCTGTTTTCGGCCATGTAAGCGCCAATCTATTATTAACCGACTTCCAAAAAAGGAGGAGGTTATCAGTTCGTCGGAATATTTTTTTTTTTTTTTATGTATGTTACCTCATAACTTTGGACCACGTATTTATGACATGAAAAACAGATTCTCATAACAAATACAATCCCCGAATGGAGTTGGCGTAAATCTGTAGGTCTCTCCCCTTTGTGTGACAACATCAGGGCGTGCCACCAATCGGAGGAGAAGCTCGGCCAAACACTAACATATATGTAAGCGCCGATCTATTATTATTGGTATTAAAGGTCGCTTTTTCCTTAATTTTCTGGTACGTCATATAGCTATTTACCTTAAAATTTAGATAAAATGCTATTTTAAGTTGGGAAGTACACAAAAAAAATGTTGGGTTAGGTCATTTCTGCTCAAATGGACTCAAATAAGTATCTACTGTTTTCACTATTTACAGCAAAAGAAAAATGTGAACTGAGGCCAAGGTAATTCTTCCACACTAAGAAAAGAGTCAGTTAAATATAATTCTCTCAACACAAGATTTGGTAACTATAACCAAGTAATGTAACTATTAGGAAATCATGTGTTAAGTTAAACATAAATTTAACATTGTACTCAAATGTAGATATGTATGTATGTATGTTTCTATGGATGTGTGTATATTGCCACCACTGACAATAAAAGAAGAATTTCCCTCTACACGCTTCGGTCGTCCACAAGTGCTTACAACGGAAGCAAACTCATATGAGTATGTTCATCTGAGCACTAGCCGGGCGCACTATGATTAAAATTGCGATATGAATGCACAACAATCTAAGAATTATGAATCTTGTGCACCCGAATATGCAAGGCAACACCGAAGCACCGATCCATCGAAATGTTGGAAATGATTCGTTGCCTTATTCACACTTACATACATACATACATATGTACGTACAGAGCGGTCGTGTGGTAATGTATTGCTAAGCCTTTGATGGCTTCGTTTCCTGCTGCCCACTGCTTGAGTGCCTTTGTTCTGCATTCTAGGATGGCGCTGGTTTCTTGGTTTGCTTCATTTTTGGCATTCATTTTGAGCGTTGGCCTGGTGCGCCGTATATCTGAGCTTAGATCGTTTTTCTTCTTGGCCCCGCCCGCCAAAACCTTGCTTGTTTCCACACACATAACACTTGACTCAAAACCGAATCATCAACCTTTCCAATGCCTTCGTTGTAGAGCTGAAGTAATTTTTGTTGTTACAGCAGCCGCCTTTGAAGATTTATATAGTTCATATTCACATTTTCCGAACAACATCGCCGTTTTACACTCCTTCGTCTGTCGCTGTCGCTTTGCCGCATGAAACATGCATGCAGCCTACAAGTGGGTAATGTCCAGACGTGGTGTTGTTATTGGAGTTTGGCAAAAGTTCCACTAGACGACTGCCACCCGCGCCTCTTGTCACCTGTACTGCCTGCTGCCGGGCTGACTAGTCGACTTTGGCTTTATGACCATACGGCCGGTTGGCTGCATATACTGCACACTCTTGCCACATCACCGCATAAGCACTATAGGCACGCGCTTATAAGGATTGCCGAGCATGCGTATTATGTGCATGTGTGTGATCACACTCCGATATTCGATTGTGTTTGTGCAACAGCAGAGTGCCGCATATTAAGTTATTGTATATTAGGTGTTAAATCAGATAAATTTCCGCATAATACCGCCGCATATAGCCACTCGGATTCTCGAAGATTAACGAACGTGCCCACCGCCCCACCACCTTCTCCGTTGTCCACCGGCAGTCACTCGTTCATTCTGTAGCGGTTGTAGTCGCCTATTCAACCATTCATGCACTCATAGTGCCAAACGTTCCGAATTTGTGGCAAAACAGTGTGTAGGTATGAATTCGGCGTTGCAGTATTTGAGCTATACTATATTCATTGCGGCAAAGCATATAATACCTATACTTGTGCGTAGGTGCATATTTTTCTGTATGTATGTGAAATGTGAGTGTTGCAAGTTGAATGGTATTTGTTGCCGGTTGCTGCCTGTTGGTTGTTGGCTGTTTGACTGCTTGGCAGTTAGCTGTGCCACTTGGCCTTTTTGCATTTTCCCCACTTCACTACTTTTATAGCTCTTGTTGCTCTTTCTGCCATCGTTGCACCGTTTCGTTGCTGCCATTGAAGCCTTGCCGCTCATCTATAGCATTTTTGCAGTTTATTTGCACTTGCGCCACATCAGCATAGTAACAGCAATAGCAACAAAAAAGCCAACAGCAATTGTTGGAACAACGAAAGCAAATCGCAATCCTGACTGTTGTAAAGGCATGCAATGTTTCTGTGGGCTTGAATGTTTTTGTGGCTTTTGTTGTTGCGACGGACAGCTTGAATTTTACTTACAGCGAGAAAGCCGCAATAATGTTTCATGTTTGGCATTTTGTTATCAAGCCCTAGAGGGCCTTTGCGATTCGAAGTGACTTTGGCGTCTGGCGTTCCGTATCAACATTTAATTTTATCGATTTACTGAAAGCAAATCGCTGTGAAGCTCATTGGCGTTTAAGCTCGTTTTTCATTTCGACCAATCGAGAATTTTTGCTTACATGAGCAGTTTTAAAATGCAGAAAACTGCGATTGGAGCAACGAAAGAATTTTCTCTGATTGCTTTATTATTTAAGCAATTGAGGCCAAAATATCTCTACATATGTACATATGTATTTAAACAATATCTTGCAATTTTCCGCAAATATGCGCCTCATCACTAATACAAACTAAAACTAATATAAATCAGTACTAAAATGGACTCAAACAGGCCCCTGATTCGATGTTTATTTGCCATCAGCAGTCCCACATCGATTCTAACCTATCACAAATTCGTTGCCTAGCCAATTAACGAGGAATTTGATTTACACAAAATGCTTTGAGGTAAATATGTATGTAGATATTTGCGAACAATACATACCTTCCTATTACGAAGCTGCCAGGTGCACTTCATTAAGCCTTTTTCAGTATTTCATTCATAAGCATAACATAAAAGCTCTTTTTACATCGAAAGGCCATCAAAAATAGTACAATCAAATGTATATGGGAAAATAATATATACACATATATATATGTATATGTATGTACAAATTTGCGTATACAATATACTAAATTTGGTATGTATGAATGTATGTACATAAATATGTATCGAATGTACGCATTTTGGAGCATAAATATAAAATCCATTGTTTTTGCTGAATTGCACATAAATACTGGTCTGCCGGGTAAATTTATTATGACAAGTTGCTCTGTGGCACTTTTATCTGCATGCACACAAATTTCCCCCTTCCGCTGCTCGGAAAATTGCTGGAAAACTGTGAATCTGAACCTGAATACGAATTCGCTGCGGCGCGACTGCGCGTGGCAGGAGCAAAAAGCGTTGCCAACCAATATCAAAGACAACAACAAAATTACCGAGCTCAACAACAGTTAACCAGCAAAAATTGCAGTTTGTAGTTAGTAGCGGCTGTTCGGTAGGCGACCGGGTGGCTAGCAGGTTCAAATTCATTTGGTCAACCGAATGAAATAAGTATCAGTGCTGCAATAATATACATATATATGTACAGTGAAACCTCTCCTAACGGACACCTCTATTAGACGGACATCTCCCTTGGGCGGACATTTTTTTCTATACCAAGTTTTAAGTATACATTTCGGAACAAATGACTCTCTCTTAAGCGGACACTCTCTTGGTCGGACGCGGACAGTAATTTTGCATAAAATTGACACAAAAACCTCTATTGAGCGGACGCGAACCTCTTATCAACGGACATTCAGATTTCTTTTCATAACAAATCAAACAAAAACCTCCGTTGAGCGGACGCGAACTCCTCATAGGCGGACTACTAAATGTAAAATGGGGACTTCCCGCATAAAATGTGATTTTTATGCACACGTTTAGTTTTTTTGCGCAGTGGTTTAGGTTCGTTATTTGAATTATCAGAAACCCTTGGAGAATCCAATTCCAATCTGATGAATTTATAATAATAGATAATAATAAATACATGGACCGAAAATTTAGATTTCTGGTTGGATTTGGTTACTGATAAAAACATGAAAACTATTGATGAAAAAGGTACTGACCTGAAAAAAATTAAAAATAAAACTTACGTCAATCGACAATTTCCCAGTTTTTTATGTAATGAATCCATGGTTTAATGTAATATTTATTTTTATTTTGTTATTACTTAATATGTACTTACGCCATAGATGAAATATGCACTTTTGAAAAAATACATGGACATTTTTGGTTTGAACGATGTAATATCAATATCTTTTATTCAAATAATAAATAGTGACTATTCAATAATTAAAACATTAAAAAGTTCTGAAATAAGCTTCCCTCATTGAGCGGACACCTCTCTTGGGCGGACAAAAAATGACTGACGTTGATGTCCGCCCAAGGGAGGTTTCACTGTACATAGTATGTATGTACGCGTTTCCCAATAAAATCTTTGCCTTATGTAATCACAAATGATGGCCTTTTGTATAATTTTAAAATTTTGTAAAATCTTCTATTCCATTTTACTTAGCATAAAGTGTATTGGGCTGATTCTATTTCAATTCATGCAGGGTGAATGGGTTCAAAATTCGAAATCAATTTTAAAACGAGAATCAATTTTAAGTTGAGTTACGAGCATTTGAAAATTTTTGGGCAAAGTGTGGTTTTAAAGAAAAGCGGGTGACAATTTTTTTCAAATCTTTCTAGTTTTCTCAAAAATCAATATTTGTCAGTTCGGTTTTTCGATTGCAGAAGTGTTTTTGATGCTCTGTATTTGAATACTTAAAAATTTGGAAAACTTTGAAATTTAACAAAATGGCGGTCATTTTTGGAGAAATCAAAAGACTCAATTTTCTCAAAAACATCATTTTTTATTTTCTTGAAAATTTGCTTATGGTTACTTGATAAAAAAGGGAACTTTTTCAATAGGTTTGATATTCGCTAAAACGCCTCGAAAGTCGTAAGAATTTTTTTTCTGAAAATAAGAAGACTCAGTATTTTGGGTGATGTAGCGACACATATTATTCGTATAGACAATTCTGTTTATTGATCTCAGTAGTATTTTTCATGCTCTCTCTTTATAATTTTGAAAGCTTTGAAAGTTAACAAAATGGAAGAACTTTTTTGAAAAAAACTAAAAACTCTATTTTCATAAAAAACATAATTTTTTTATCAAAAATTTTATTTGAAGTAAACACGTGGTCGCTTTTGCGCACGATTACGATTCTAATTATTTTTACCGAGTAACCACAAAAAAATTAAAAACAAAAATTATGGTTTTACGAAAATTGAGTTCTTTGATTTTTCAAAAAGTTTTTTCCATATTTTTAATTTTCAAAATTTTTTAAATTTCCAAATTTTTGAAGAAAGCACATTTTCCATACATTTTGAAGTGAGATAGGACGTTCTTCAACCAAATAGGGTATTTTCCAATAAAATAGGATAGGGCATTTTCCAATAAATTTCTGAAATAGGGTGTTCTTGAAAAGTTTTTTTGAAATAGGGCGTTTTCGAACTGGCTGCCGGGATAGGTCGATCTTCCACTCAGCAGTCGATATATGAATAATATATGGCACTACATTACCCAAAATAATGAGTCTTCTTATTTTCAGAAAAAAAAATTCTTACGACTTTCGAGGCGTTTTAGCGGATATCTAACCTATTGGGAAAAGTTCTTTTTTATATGTAGAAACCACAAACAAATTTTTAAGAATATAAAAAATGATGTTTTTAAGAAAATTGAGTCTTTTGATTTTTCCAAAAATGGCCGCCATTTTGTCAATTTCCAAAATTTTGAAATTTTCATGTATGCAGATATAGAGCATCAAAAACAATTCTACAGTCAAAAAAGCGAATTGAAAAATATTGATTTTTGAGAAAACTAAAAAGATTTGAAAAACAATTGTCACCCGCTGTTCTCTAAAAGCACACTTTTCCCTAAAATTTTCAAATGCTCGTAGCTCAGCGATTTTTTTTCGCAAAACAAGAAAATACGCGTATCTTTATTTGCACTAAAAAACATGAAAAATGGTATTAAACTTGATTTCGAATGTTGAACCCATTCACTATGCATAAATTGAAATAGAATCAGCCATAGTATTTTTTAAATACTGGTCAACGCAGAGAAATGCTTTCTAAATTCGAATAATATTGATTGCAAGGCCCTCTCCATATTAGAGCCTATGAAAACAAATTCACAAAATTGTATTGAATTGAGCTGACGGAAGCCGTGTCCGCCGCAGTTGTGTTTACTCGGACGGATTTCACTGCGGCAAATGACCAGCTGTTCACTTGCGTAATTCCGACCGCTTTTTCGTCCTCCGCCGTTATTTTGGGTCGAGCTTTAGGCAATCAGAGCGCCAACAAAAGAAAGAACACAAGAATCGGTAGATGACTATCTAGTAGAATTTTAGAACACCGATCTAGTTACCGCTTATAATAAAAGAAAGATATTCGTAACATGAGAACTGAAATCTTTTTAAGGTTTTTAATTACATAGATTTTCGCTGAATAATGTCATGATGATTGGGAGTTTGTGTACGATATGTAGCGCAAGTCCTTTAAACCTATATATAAGTACGGAGTAACTATTTTGGAATTTATGGTGACTCCAAAACTATCGCTACTTATAGATGCTCCTATTTGGGCTGTAGGTGTGTTCGAAGTATTAGCTTGCGTAATATCTTATCTTATTTACCACAAAGTTGTTTTAGAACATTTTTTTTTTTTTAAAGCGAATATAAGTATTTCACTTTCTTTATCTTTTAGCAAACAGTCACTGAGTCGTTGACACCAGTCATTCATTCGTTGACAAATACGTAAATTGTCCGGATTATAATTACGAAAATTTGTTTGCCTCGCTCGGGTACTGCGAGGCTAGAGGTACACTCTAAAAAAAACTGTTACTGATTTCCTACCATATTATTCGCGAAATTACATGCTCGATTATTCAACGAATAGTTTGTTTAAATTTCGGACTTTTTAGAGTGTGATATAGCTGTTGTGGTGTGTGTAAATTTACTACAAAAGTGTGTACAAGCCACAAAATACACATCTGCTGTTTGATTTCACCCGTAGAATTGTATAAAGCAGTCAACAAAAAGGATTTTTACGCACGAAAATGTGTAAACGAGAAAAATACCTATTCATCGTGTAAATTTACCAAAAAATTTAAAAAATAAACAAAAATATACTCGATTTATAGTCGCATTTTTAAACAGATTTTTTAGAGTGAAGATGTGGGCTCCTAGAAACTGTCGCGCTTGCTGAATGGTTGTTGGCTGACTGCTTGGCTGCACGGATGGCTGGAATGAGTTAATACCCACATATAATTAACTTGTGATTTATTAGTTTAACTTTTTAAATTACTTTCCAAACATACACCTTAAACAAAGGAGACGCACTACACCCACCCATTCATGGCATTTGCCACACGCTCTGACACCTCTTGGCTTCGCTTTCTCTCAAAAGCTGCAGGATGCTGCCTGAATGCCAATGGCTGGCGTACATAATTCCCAATGTGTCATGTTTTAGTTGTTGCTGCTGTTCCTGTTGCTGTTTTAAGCACAACTTTCTCTTCACTCGCTCAATTTTCATGCTGTTGCAAACGGCGTGCTTATTTGTTCCACGCCCCCTTTTTCCTATATTTGAAACAATGTCTTGCAAGTAAGTAAAGCTAATTTATATGTCGACTTGAGCACTCGCAGCCTCGTGCAGTGAATTCATGTTGTTGCTTTGTTATGTGTTTACTTGGATGCTGCTGCGGCATGCCATCACCCACCTTTAATATTAAATGTTACTCAAGGGATACATTTCGATGAAATATTTCTTGAAAAATGTCTAG
>NW_016172548.1:0-12956 GCF_001687245.7 Rhagoletis zephyria | reverse complement strand
CAATAATATTTCTCATAAAAACGAATCAAATTAGGGGGTAGGGTCTTTAAATTTTCAAAAAAAATCATTTTCAATGGGAAACCTAATGTATGTATATACTATATAGACTTTCTTCTGTTCGCCCATCCATCAGCAGCAGTTACTCAACATTTGAATTCAATGAATGAATTAAATAGAATTATAATCTGATGACATGATGAGATTAGAAGCCTCATGGCTCTTTGGACTCTACCTTATGGGCAGTAGCGCCGGCGTTACCAGACGCGCCGGCGTCGCCGCCGCCGCCGATTCTTTTTGAAGTTGAACACGCCGCCGCCGCAAAGCCTGTCGGCGTAAACCTCTAGTACGAATATGAAATGGAAATTCGCCCATAGCCTGAATAATCCAGTGATGCTGTTGTTTTAAAGGTATCTCAGAGTAGAAGTTGTCTTTCCGTTTAGCCGACACTGACAGGTGACAGCCGGTACTATCTAGTAGGTGAAGCAATTTCACTTAACTTTTAAATGTAGTCATTCGAGTCGCTTGTTTTGTATGCTCAAGCTTCTATGTAGAAATTCCTAGAAGTAACTGAGGGCATTCGTACTACGAATTTCGTAGTCGCCTTACTCAGTTCAAGTTCGCCTATTTATTTCATTTTATTTTATTTATAAACATTCTGCTATATTCAGCTGAACTCAAAGCTTTCTCTTCTGGATTAAAACTGCTATGCTCCCATCTGAAATAATTTTCCATTTGTGCAGTGTGGAGCATTGTTTTAGTTGTTTGCTTTGCTTTCATTGGTTTTTTTTTTGTATCTATTACGAAGTATTTATTTTTTACTTTTATTTATTTTTCGTTTTATGTATAAGGTTTAGCAGTTACAGTTGTATGGCAGTCAGTAGTCAGTCATTCAAATCTGTTGGCTAAGTAAAAACAAATACATTGAAAAGTTGTAAAATGCGTAAAGAAACTAAAAGGTTATTTAATAAGTGCTGTGTAGAGGCACTGAGTGTGATGAATTATTTAGCAAACAACTGTAAATACTAAAATCAAATATCTAAAATTTTTACAGTTTTATTCGTTTTTATTGTGTCGCGATTTTCCGCGAGAAAAGACAAAATGGAAAATAAAACGTAAAATATTTGTAAATGATTCTAATATTTTGAGCTAAAGAAAAAATGGCGTAAAATATATTTCATTTAACTAGGCTTTATTTTTACAAGCTTTTATTTATGAAACTTCACTTGTATGGATGTAGCGGAATTTTGCAATCAACATTTGCTTGCTTTACATATCGATGGCTGAGTGGAAGATCGACCTATTGCGGCAGCCAGTTCAAAAACGCCCTATCTCAGAAAGCTTTTCAAGAACGCCCTACTTTAGAATTTTATTGAAAAGCGCCCTATTTAAGAATTTTATGGAAAAACACCCTATCTCAGAATTTGGTTGAATAACGCCCTATCTCAAACGAAAATACATTGAAAATAAGCTGAGATAGGGAGATTTTGAATTGGCAGCTGAGATAAGGCGTTCTTCAACTAAATTCCGAGATAGGGCGTTTTCCAATCAAATTCTGAGGTAGGTGCTATGGCCATCTTTATATACGATAAGTTAATGCCATTGCAATCGTAGTATTTTCAAACACTTGGCCATGCCTATGTAATCGGCTTCTGCAAGTATCGCGCACTCAAAATAGGCCTTCGATTTTGCTTCCAAAGTCTTTCTATCTTATTCATACTGAGATATTTTTCCATGTTTGGATAGATATGATTCTGCTTTCTCATCTCCTACCAAGATCAATAACTACTCCGAGGCTGACGATAATAGTGTTATGTGTATTCAGTACCACCTGCTCCAGAACCAGAAGGTGCGTATTATGCCTTTTCTTTAGCTTATCTATTCGAAAATGGCTCGAAGATTTCCTTCCAAATGGAATGGAGCTGACAGCTGTACTCGGTATTGGTCTACATTGCCCAGTTAGTTGAGTGGGGAGCTAAAGTTTGGACATGATATAATATAGCCAGCTTTACCTTGTGCTATCAGAAAAGGTGTTGCCTGACGAATTTCTCGCTAATTTCGAACTTCGTCTTTTTTCAGTTAAACGATGTCAATATTGACAAAGTGCGTACACCTAGTTGACCTAATCGCATAAAAACGACAGCTGAATAATTCGTACGTCGTTCGAGAAGTGCTTACTACTACAGTGAAAGAAATAATACGAGGCTTAGGGGTCTAATTTTTCATGCTTTTGGGCGCAAAATTTTTTTTGTAACCAAAAAGCAAATATGTATTAGAGAATGTGCGACGATGTGGACATTCCTGTAGCGGAATTACAAAAAAAAAAAAACGTTTCCCTAATTAAAGCAGATAACAGTTCAAAACAAAAGAGCATGTCATGCTTACTTTCCTTTCTCATTTACCCTTTACTTGTCTTGAAATTAAGTCACATAATCCTCTTTAAAATTTTGTGTTAACCATTGACATTCAATTTGAAAATTATATCCTTAGAACGTTTATTATTTATTGAACTAATATGCAAATTGCAAAAAAGAAAAGATTATAAATTTCCGCTTTCAAAGAGAGTCCTGGCGATTTTGTATCAAAAAGAAGATGAAAAGCAGCGAAGGTAAATTAATAAGAAAATATAAAATAGCAAAAAAAAAAATATGCCATTGATATTGCCAAAAAAGTTTGCTGCGCATCCGCCACGCGCGATTTTCCGGCATGCGCTTAAAATCCAAACTTTTGAATTTATTTTTTTTTTATGTAGGAGTATATTCTTCAGATTTTCTCCTTTCCAATATTTATTTTCTTCTGTATGTGGGTATGTTTCTGTAAAATGGACACTGGCCAGTGACAGCAAATGGCAGCGCGTGCACACTGGGACAACTTGAATACCTACTTACATACAAAGATATGTATGTATATAGGAGAATGGTGATTGGAATAACGTTGTCATTGCTCTATGTACCTCCTCGGTGACTTCCTTCGCTGAGCAACAGCTGCTTATAAATGCAAAGCGCAAGCGAAGTACGTTAATAAGTCAGTGAGCTACGGTACCCCAATGGGTATTCGTGACGTTGTAAAAAATATGTACAATGTACATACTTACATACATTTGTACGTTTGTGCTTTAGATTAGTTGCGAGACCTTAGCAAGGCTGTTAGGTGCTTGCCCTTTCACTAATGATGACCCAGTGGACTTCCGTTTCCAATGAATGTAGTAAAAAAACATAAAAAAGAAGCAGAGCAACGACCTATGCTAACTTGTAGTATGTATGTATGTACATAGGTATGTATGAGCAAACGTATGTACATATCTATACAAAGTATTAAACTGCAAACTGCCAACATTTCTACTCTCCAGGCTATTTTTCAAAATACTTAATATACACCAGAAAGAGCTGTGGAAGATTTTTAGTGAATTCAGCGGAAAAGCGTTGCCTGGCAACGGAAAGTTAAAAACAAAAATTGTTGAAAAGAAATTCTCAAAAATTAATGATCGTTTGCGGAGCGGAAATGGTAGAAACACTGGATTTGTGTACTTTTTCTGTAATTAATTGAAGTCATTTTCATTGGAAAAGAAATGATTTGAGGATATTGGCTAAAGAAAAAACTGAAGTGAAATTGATGATTACAGAAATTGCACTTAAAATAAAATTAAAAGTTGAAAAGCATACAAGTGATGGAAAACATTTAATGGAGAAATATTAGTTGAAGTTGAGCAAATTCTCCATTGAGCTCCAGCTGCACTCATTACTCCAACAGTGGCTTACCACTAAGTTTTTTTTAACGATGTTTGCGCTTATTAGGGCTGGTAACTGGACAAGCACTCAATATGTAAATATGTGCTGGACTACAGACGTGAACAGCCAGTGTAAAATTCTACTTTTGAGTCCCTATTTGTTATTTAAGTTTGATGTCCAGAACAAAGAAAGAAACATTTCGGGTTAGTTTTCTGGGTGATTTCGCTTATGATCAAAAGAATTTAACCTAATAGAGAGTATGACACAAGCCACCACCTTGATTCCCGGGGAGTCTATGTAGGTTTACTAGTAGCTTGTTCAATACCACAAATAAAAGCGGGTGATCCTCGGTGCACATAAAGACTTGCCGTTGGAACCAGGTTCGACATGAATTACCCTGCTCTCTAAGAGAGGCACGATCCACAGATGGTTGCAGCAAACTAGCCCTTATTTTGTAAGCCCTTCGTGCGTAGAAGTTACACTGAAATTATTAATCCAACCCTCAGTATCTATCAAGGAAGCCATTGGAAATGCTTTGTAGCAGAGCGAGCTCTCAATCGTTAAGGTCGGTTGCCTTGGAGGGTTAGTGCAGTGTTTGGAGCAGCGGGCTCGAAATCAGCGACGCTGTACCTTAGCTGTTGTGAATTCAGGAGTATGTCCAACGAGTCATCAGCGGATTCGGTCCATAAACCCACTAAACTGCCTGCTATATGGTTATATGAGAGTAGCTTTTGGCTAGTGTTCTGCTGAGTCTGATCAACTGATTGGCATCATTTTTGTCCCTCAGATCTTACCTCTGTAGCATTCGTCGATGAACTTCCTTACCTCATTTCAAAGCCGGGTAAGCTCTTGTGCAGGCCATTCTGAAGATCGTATTAAAACAGTCTATCCTGACGCCAAGCTTGCTTTAGGTGAAGATGTTTTCTGCCGACCTTATTTTAAATTTGTTCAAAGAGATTTCAGTTAGTTTCGCAAGGATAACTAAAGGAAGTTGGCGTATACCATGATATTGCTATCCTCTGATACGCTCCATTTCGTAAGATTTAATTTCTCCACGGTTAGCAAAGCCAGATCTAAGACTAATAATAATTTATAATAAACTTAAATAAGAATCCCCTTTAACATCGGTGTATTCTCGCTTCTGTATGCGTTCATTTGTGAACTACAAATAGATAATGGTTATAAGCAAAGAGCTAAAATATGAACTTAAAAAGAGCTTAGTGATACTACTGTGTAATATGCGATCAAAATTCACTGCCTAGACTCATTTCCTACTTCCGTGAATGACTTTTCAAAGCAGCCATACATACATACGTACATCCAACTACCAAACCAGTTCAAGCTGCATCTCTTTAGTTCCTATGAGGACTTTATTCTTTCCCTCCTAACCTTTTGTTTACTACAACAAATGCTAAACTACTAAATTAGCACGACAGCCTCCCGGCTATAAAGTCAAACCAAAATATTGCAGGTGGCTTTTAAAACTCATTTCTTTTATCACTATCGGTTGTGGATGTGGAGTTTTTTTTTTGTATTCAAAACCATAACGTGTATATGTATATAAACATGTATATGTACATACATACATATTGTAGATATATGTTTGTATGAAAATTACCATTTTTATTACAGCAACAGTGTAACCGTTGTTGACCCAGTTTTCATTGTCGCATAAACGGGCATTTACCCTCATTGAACTTACAAATGCAGTGCCAACCTAACCTCACTCTCGCAACCTACAGCACGTGGATACATACATACTAGGAATGTTAATTTTTCAGCTTTTTCCGATCCCGAGATTTTCGGGATGTTGTTGTCAAAATCCAGGAATCTCGGTATTAGTCCCGGGATTTAGATATTCATTACTTTTCAAGAATTTAAATCGAAAAACTTGCTTCTATAATGATTGAGAAGCTCTCCTACCATAAAATAAATAATAAGTAAACGGGTTTGAAACCTACTTTTTTATTTAAAGTGGCGTTTTTATTTTTTTTCTCTGACGCCAGTCTTTGTAATTTCAAAGATATAATTAATTCCAAAAGTTATTTAAAAGATTCAATGCAATGTAAAATAAAAATATGGGTACCAAATGCAAGAGGAAATTTCTTTAGAATTTAAAATAATTTAATTTTTTTTTGGATTCACAAGGCCGAGTAGATAATTATTTAAACTGATAAAGTTAGGAAGAAGAAATTCGGGACTGTTATCGAGTTGTTATAAGTGCTTAATAAATAATTTTTTCAAAAATAAATATTGCGAAATTTCAAGGATAAAATTTTAAAATGATATTTTCAATACTTACCAGTATCTCTGCACCAAAAACTTGAATCGGTTTAAATTCTACAGGATTTCCTCTTTAATCTGATACCCATAAACTGAAAAACTAAAAACGCAATTTTACTATATTTAGCCCATGGTTTTGTGAGTATATTGATATTTGTGTTTAAAATTTACTATCGCGTGGTATTATCGGTATAATGAGCAAGATATTTATAAAAAATTATTAATTAATAAATAAAAAAAGAAATATAGCCAATACTGGTCAAGAAAAGGAGTTTCTATCATTTGCCATCAGTAAAAATTAAAAATCCCGTAAATCCCGAAAATTATTTACCTAATACATACGTACATATTAAACTAACTTTTTTACATGCATACATGTGTACATACATACTTGCGTATCTACTTGCATACATACAAACTTTCTCATTTAGCGCTCAAAACATTGGCACTTGAGTTGCTTTTGTTTTTATGAAACCAACTTTGAGTGTGGACAAATATTAGCTGCATTTTGTATTCATTCATTCAGTATTGTCGTTGTTGTTGTGGGCATGGAAAAACCTTCTTCTTCTTATTTGGCGCTACGGCAAACGTAATGTTGTATGTATGTACAAATGTATGTATGTTATTATCAGTATAAATGCCTTGGGCACAGTTGTGGTTGAATGAAATCTTTAGTCGACTATATAAAATGTGGTGAATGAAAAAATTAAAATAAAGATAAAAGAAAATGGTGAACCGGTTTTTGAAAAGGGCAGTATTTCACTAGTAAATGAAAGTGAAAACTGTGTTAAAGCAGATATCAAAGTGACCTGCTAGCATTAAATGAAAGTAAATAAATTGGACTAAATAAATCGCCTGTGGGTGGATATGAATTGAATGGTTGCGAAAAATACTAACAGGATATAAACCTTTAAATTATTTTTTCCTAGACGTAAAAATGAGTGGTATTTATATTTGAAGCCAGCAAATATTAATCACAGTAAAAATGTGGCATTAAAAACTTTAACATAAAAAAAATGCATTGACTAAGGAATTTTGTACACTTCTACATATGTGCATATGAGCCCTAACCGCCAAAATAACGTAAGCGACATTTTTTTCAAAATTTTCTTTTTGATGCAGAAATATTCCTAGAGCATCTAGATGCATTTCTGCATCAAAAAGAAAATTTTGAAAAAAATGTCGCTTACGTTATTTTGGCGGTAAGGGCTCGATATGTACATAGAAGAAAAGATTCCAACAGGTATACTGTAATTAAGTTTTAGTTTATAAATGTAGTGCTGAGGTCAGTTCCATTCACAAACAAATGACACCGAAATACCATTACATTGGCGCTACCTTAGCTATTTTTTTTACCAAGTTTATCCTAATTTTGTTTTCAAGTCTCAAATGAAGGGTACCTATAGGTTTATTTGGCAGTGATCCCAATGTATTTAGAATCGCCGATCAAACACTATACGAGATGCCTTAGACAAGAGAAGCCACAAAAAAAAATCGATTCGTACGAAAACCAGAATACGCCTCCATATTACCAAAAACCACGCTTTATCAATTAAGTAATTCCGATTGATTTAAGTTTGACGTCATTTGGACAGAAATCATCTTCGCTTGAAAGTGACATATCTCAGGAACTTTTGATTTGGGTGATTGTGCATAGTTTCGTAGGCATATGGCCAAAATCGCAAAATCTGTTGAATATTTTTCAGGAGAAAATATATTATAACAAATAATAGTTACTGCAGTGTGTTTTAGTTTTGACAGCGAACTTTTTGCGACAAAGTTCGCTCAGCGATTTGATTCTGTTTACACTTTTATAGTTAAAAAAAATTTCATTTAATTTTTGAATTGTTTAACTAAGCAAATAACAAAGAATACTGTTAAATACGGAATATAGGCGAGATTTATTTATTTTCATTTCCCAATATTTTTCTACATGCCGAATAGTTGATCAAAGGATATGACATTAAACTTAACTTTTAAAAGCAAAGTTGCGAAGATTTGCATAAAAGCAAAAGGATATGATGCAACTACCGTAAAAACCAACAAAACAAAATTTTAAGTACGCTTTCGGAACCTAGTAGCTTGTGACTCAGCCAGTAGTACTGTCCCAGTGGTACCTTATTCTTACCACCCTGCAGAAAAAAATTATCAATTGTTTAAAATAACCAACTTCTAGTTAGCTTTTTTACGGGATTTCGATAAATAACTAGCTTTTAATTAGCTATGGCAAAACTAACTTTAAGATAGTTGCAAAGTCGTGCTTTTTGTGTTCAGGACAAATAAAATAAAGGTCGAAATTTTATATTATCATTTTGGTGTTATGTCTGATTGAATTCAAATAAGAGACCACCTACAAAAGAACATGTAAAGAAATAAGCAAATATGTAAAATTATATACAATAAGTAAATAAATAAAAAAATGTTTTTTTTTTATCGATAGTTTATGTCCCGAAGTAGTTAGCTACAAGTTAGTTTACACCCAATGCAGAGAAAACCAGTTCGCACTATTTTGCGGCCATAGCTCTCCGAAAGTGGTTAGTTACAGCCAAAGGAAATAGTTAATAAATAGTTACCACTAGTCGACTGCTAGTTAGTTAATAGTTGGCTACAAACTAGTTCCATTTCCTGCAGGTCATTTTTGAAATTGGCCAGTCTAAAATTGTAAAGTTTACCTACATAAATGGCATGACATGAATTGGCTATCATGAATGGCAAAAATTAACATTAACTTCCTTTCTACACTTCTATAAATTTCGAAAATATAATTCAAGACTAATTTCATAGCTAATTTTTTGACTTTTTTTACTGACTTTAATTATTATATTATAATATGGGCAGCTTTAAGTAAATACTTTTACCCATACATAAACGGCACCTAAACATAGCAAATTCCAATTATATCTGGTGTGGTGCCCTCAGGTAACTATGTGTGTAAAACAAAGAATACTACTGCCATTTCACACAAATTGCAAACGACTGCAATAACGTAAACGCTAAAAGAAGGAATAGGAGCAGCTACAAGCATTGCACTTAATAAAATAGTGCTTGTTGCACTAAAAGCAGAAAAATCTCAAAATCCACCAACGCCAACGACAGTTATTGCTGTGGTTATAGTTTGCGGCAAAACCCCAACTACCGCTACTGACTGACGCAGTGCCACCAACGGAAATGCTAAAGCACTAACAAAACCGCAAAATTGCAATAACTGTGGACATATGTATGTAGCTACATAGTAGTAACGCCACACCACCACAGTTTCCACTCTCCATCGCAAAATGCAGCACAGCACACCAAGCAGTGAAGTAAGCGTCAAATAATTAACTCGTCTAAATAGCTGGCATTTATTTGTAGGTGGTTGAGGGTTGGTAGTTGGCATGGCATGGCATGGCATGGCATGTGAACAGGTGAGCGGTGAGTGAACTTGTCGAGTTACCGGAAAAGACGCAACGAGATCAATGCACTATAAAAATAGCTAGAAGCTGTTGTAATTGCAGTTTGCGTGCGTCTCGCCGCCGCCAAGTTAACTTTGTTGCACATATACGGTCACTGCTACACAGCATTCTAGTGGCATTGAGTATTGGGTCTCAAAGGAATGCAAACTGTTGCTTATTTAAGTAGCTGGCGTGTGCACTCTGGCGAGGTGAATGTGCATTTGCCAGCCCGATTTAATTGGCAGCCGTGGCTAGAAAATGACACTTTCTTGCGTTTAATATTCTCTAATTAGTAGGTACACGTATGACTGAACTTGCGGTCAGTAAACGAGTTTTGTTTGGTTGAGTTTGCTGCTTGCAACCAACTAATAACTAATAACCTGGCTACCAGCAGGTATTGCGAATAGAGTCAGCTTTAAGTATTTAAACAAAAATTTATATAAAATTTATATGCAAAGATAATCTTTCTTGATTTACTTATGAAATACTGAACCGATTGAAGTGACTTAAAGCCGTGTTACATGAATGGCACGTTTTTACATTTTTTATATTGGGCTATTGGTACAAATTAAACAAATTTTGGACAACTTTTTTTGTAAGTAGACACACGATTGGTACAATATAGCGAACTTCTATTGAAAAATTTGTACAAATTATTTGCCAAGATTGGATTAAAGAAAAAATATTGGTGCACTCACACGATTGGGATAAGATTTATACCAAAATTTGGGCAATCGACCAATTGTGTGACACAGCCTTCTCACTTCAAAAAATATATACAGTTGTCAAACTAGCCTTTTAAATTCCCTAGTTACCGTCACCAAAGACAATTTCTAGGTTTGAACTTTTATTTTTTGCAAAATTTTTTTGATGCACGTATCTTTACGGAGCCTCAAATCTGCTACAATATTTGCTGTTCATCGTAGACCGAACTGCTATCGGCGCAGGCAGAATAAAGTTTAGGAGGGGAGTGAGAGGGGGCTCGACCTATTAAGCTGGCACTTCAGGGTTCTATTTTGTATATATGTATATAGGGAAAACTTTAAAGTTAGGGGGCCGCCGGCTCGTTCACCCCCTTCCCCTAGCTGGCTACGCCCATGCGACCTGCACTTATTAACTCTCAAGTTTGACAAGTACATTATTTTTCTGTAAGCAGGAGTTGAGCTTTGGTTCTCCTTGCTTGTATTTTCAGAGTAGATATGCAAAGGTTGAACCATTTATTACAAAATGGTTATTAATCGAAATGGGTTTAAAAAGCTTTGTTTCCTAAGTTTACTGTAGGAAGGGTGACACCTGTTTAAAAATTTAAATTCAATCCAGATTAAGGGAATAAGATAATAGAAATATGTCACCATATAGGCGTAGACGAAAAAAAAAATCAAGAGGTAATACTTGTAATTATTTTGAACAGGGCTGCCACCTGTCTGAAAAGTCTACTTCAGTTAAGTTATACACAATGAAATACTAAAATATGCGAAACAAAAGAGTGGAGAGAAATCTTAAGTTTAAACACCAAGAACATTTTTGTGGTGTTTAGAGAGGGTTGCCACCCGTTTAAAAGGTTAAACTCACATTATTTAACAAGTTTAATGAATTATTAAAATATTTGTATCCTTTATTCCTGAACTATATATACATGTTTAGAAAATCAAATTCAGCTCATTTCATCAGTTAGTTAAAATATGTGTCACAATGTCAAACGAAAGTTATTTGAGAAAGTTTTAGCTTGACACTACTTTTTAAGAGGGTTGCCACGTGTTTCAAAATTCGAATTTAATTAATTAATTTTATATCCAAACTATTTGAAACATGAAAATACGAGTGTCAAGCTAAAGAATGTTGAAAAAACATTAGTTTGAAGACAAAAATGTTTGACGATGATTGGCACATTTTTAAAAAGTAGCAATAAAATTATTTAATAAGTTTGGGGAAAGAAAGGTGAAGGAAAGGTGAATTTCAAAATTTTTATTTCTCAAATATATTTAGGAGGGTTGTCACCTGTTAAAAAAAAAAACCCAACTCAACTTAAATTAAGGCAATTAGGCTATTAGACAAAAGAGATTCAAGAAGATTTTAGTTTGAAAATACTTTTGTAAAAGATTTCGAATAGTCGTATTTAGTTAACTTGTACGTATGTTTAATGAAATATTAAAATATGAGTGTCAAGGTCATTCGATTTGAACCGTTCTATCGAATTAAAGTATGAGAGGTCGAAAGCGAGAACATTTATATCGGGTTTGATGGTATTAAAAATCAACGCTATGTGAGACCTCTGCTCACTCAGAAATGGCTACACGGATTAAGAAGAAATATGGCACTCGGAAAGTAGGCAGATGTTGGTTCACAAAGCTCATGTGGACAAGTATTATAGTCCTTAGCGTCAATAGCTGCCTTCCTTTAAAAAATACAGCCTCTTTCCTGATTACAATGTGCAGAGGCCACCCGGTGTACTGACTGACTAAATTTTGTGTGTTTCAAATTTAATTTAAATAACCCACCAAAGACTGTAAAATCTAATTTTTATTGTTCATAAGTTCGATAAAGTCACTGCTATAAATCCTTTTGTTAAACCATAAAATCTGCCAGCTAAACACATACACTGCCACACGCTGACCAAATTCAGCACCCACAACGACCAACAATCAACAGCGTAAATTACTAATTTTAAATATACAGCGCACTTTAGCACGCTCAATCAGCCCCCCCCCCTTCCCTCAAAACGAACGCCCTGTCAACCCGCTATTTACTCACCACAACATGACCGTTAGTTGACGGTGAAGTCCTCAAAGTCTTTTGCTTGAGTGCTTGCTGCATAGCTTATGTATCGGCTCCCTGGCTGCTGGGCTGTGTTGATGAATAAAGTATGATTTACTTACTTTAAGTTTGCGGATTTTGTGGATTTACTCTAACCCACACCTTTCTCTGCACAAGCTCTCTCTGTCAACTTCCGCTTTATCTGATCCTTCTTCTACTTCTTCTTCCACGCTCTCTCTCACCTTTGTTCACTCCAAACAACGTTTAAACTTTTAACATTCGCTTTTTGACAATGCTTTTGGCTTAGGTTTCGTTGGATTTATATGCTTAGCTCCGTTTCTATTTATCTTTGTTGGTATTGTTGTGCGCATGGTTGTCATGCGGTTGTGCGCCTGGCCATTTAAGCTGTTTGAGCGCATTGTTAAAATTAGTTTGGTGTTTCAGTAGCTGGGCTGCCGGTGCTGCGGTATGTTTGACTGGTTGGTTGGTTGGTTGGTTGGTTGGCAGGTGTTCCTCACTCATACTAAATACCACCGCTGCTGCACCAAGCTGCTGCTGGCGTATTATGAACCACAAGCGATTTGTATGTGCCAGTGTCTAAACTACAGTTTACCCTTGGTGATGTGTTGCATGCAGGTCCTGAATTTTAAGTATTTAATAACTCAAAAGTTCTGGCTTACAAAATGACTTGCTTGCTTCTCCCGGATGAAGCTGAGTTCATCTCATTTTTCGCGGCCACAGCTGCTGTTGTACTCAACTTAAT
>NW_016172547.1:0-12956 GCF_001687245.7 Rhagoletis zephyria | reverse complement strand
GAAAATCTTCAATTCAGCTGTGCAAATATTTCTCACAAAGTTTCCTTATCCCCATCATCAAAGAAGTAAGTAAATAGTTTTGTGTGCTTTTGGTAAAAACGGAGGATATGTTTGCATTATTTCAGCTTTGAATGTATGTATGTACCTAAATATTTCTCAATTCGCAAATAAATATGCTGAAGTTTGTACGTCAAAAATGTATTTGGATACCGACTAATAAACAGCAACAAAATCGTTTCCAAAATTGTTCTTTAAATTTTTGTGTTGCTACANAGACGTAAATGAGTTTTTGGAAAAGTGGTCACACTTATCCCTACTACCCCTATAGCGAAAATAATAAAAAAAATCCAAATAAGTCGAGTGCATCAAGCACGTTTTTGAAATTCTGTGGACCAACTGCTAAAGTTGATCTAGTGAAATAAAAATGACCGCCACTCTTTTTGGCGCCAGTAAGCGCGGCTTTTCTTTTTGCAGATTCGTAAAGGATCCCTTGCGTTATTTTATCGTAAAGCAATAAAGATCCTACCCGGTCCTAATTATTAGTTATACCTTTTAGAAAAAAATATTTCTTGAAAAATAAGCCGCGTTATTAAGGTATTGATAGTTTAGCAACACAATTTTATTATTTATTATTATATATGGAAACATCATTTTCCATGTTTTGGAAGTAACACCAAACCAGCAATTACTGTTACAATTGAAAATTTCAATAAAAAAAAATTTTAAGAAATCTATCATCTCATAGTGGTACCTGTAAGGTAACACCTTTCCTTTAAGAAAGAAAAGGAATAGCAACTGATAAAACTACGAAAAGTAGATCTTGGCAGCGAAGTCTTAAGAACTTGCGAGCATGTCGAAGTCCATAATTTTTCTTTTAATTGGCGTATTCATGTCATAAACAGTTTTGCTTATTCCAACATCAAAAACATAAAATCTTCGTAAATTTTTTCTCGGAACATCGGAACCCTCTCAAGTAAGGAAGGACAATCAAACAGATTCGTGTTTGATAAAGCAAATCCGAAGATAAGTTAGATTCGTATCGATGAATGGAATATATGATGCAATTCTAAAGTAAGCTTCAACGCTCCCGGTATCAACGTTGCATATGCTTCTTTGGAGTTTGTTGATGCGCGGTTTCCTGATATCGATGACGTATTCTATACATACTTCGCTCGCAATTTAGAAAATTTCGTGAAAACGACTTTCTGCACTTTGTCGCGTCTTTTGAAATTCCTGCATAGCATTTTCCGCGAATTTCTGGGCCTTGGATAATCTTGCGTTTCTGATTGCAATTGCTTGCTCAAAGGCAAAGCGGTAGAGTGCACTGACTGCATTATTTTGCAAGACATTGGGCCTTATGAATAAAAACTAAGTAATTGCTTTTTCATAAAATTTCAGGCCTTTTACTCGATTTATTCAAAGAAATTAAAGTAAATGGTCTCAAAATTGTAAGAAAAGCAAATGTTTAGTTTTGCTGATCTGTTGATTTTCCATATCTCAGCTATCTCTTCAAGAGCTTCGAAGATTCCTGGCTGAAGTTCAATGCACGTTGATACCGCTTCGCAACATTGAGCCCATCTCGTTAAACATTTTTCTTCGATTTTCGTTATGAAAAAATCATGAAACGCTACAATATTCCCGAACCTATCGGCCAAGCATCCAAAACAACAGGGCAGTTTGTGTGTAGGTCCTACGTCTCAACAAACCCCTACCAAACGGCGGAGCTACTGACCTATTAACTAAACAGGTGAATCCCTATATCGACAGTCAGCTGCAACAAAGGCGCATAGTGCATAGCACTTCCCGAAGAAGTGTAGCAGAGGCAGGGGAGCTTTTGATTTGCTACACATGGGTACAGAAGTATATCTTCCCAGGGTTCCGGAGCACACCTGCGTCCAAGCTATCAAATGAGAGCTCGACCTGTACATGACGCGGGGCCAAGAATGATAGAATACAAGAGTTGTGAGCAACTGGGTGTGACGTCACAATAGTGAGAGAATGAGAGAGTAAAAGATAATTTTGAAAAAGAAAAGGAAGAAGCGAACAGTGATTTAAAACTAGGTGGAATTGTACTTATTCTTCAGCCTCTTAAATTTGAAGGAATATTCGGTACAAGAACATTCATTTTGGATACATTTCGAACGTCACCTATGTTTCGCTGCAACGTGGGTTGGTGCATTAATAGCGCATTGTCTGTTGGCATCGATAAAATCTGTAGAAGCTGCGAAAGGTAAAAAGAGAGACAGGAACATAACCGCTGCCCTTATCTGACTGCCGATTAGTCTCCTAGCAATAGCCTTTCTGAGTAATATGGAAGCCGCTGACAAAAAAAGGGTACAACAAGACAAAGTGTTCGAGTTTGCCAAGACGACTGTGATGATCTTCAACATTCCTCCTGGTACTCAGTTACTAGCTGTCTACTGTGGTCGTAATTTATCTGGAAACGCTATGGACCTTAATAACCGCTGCAAAACCATTGTTCGCCCGGAGCCCCCGCGTGTTTGAAACTACCCATTTTGTGTTTCTTTTGTCAGTTCTCGGGCTGTTAAGAGCCGCTTTGAGAGAGTAATTTTTGTTTCTCACTACTAGGCCCACATAGCCCAAACTCAAAGTTTAACGTTAATGAGTGCGCTGTCGCTTAGATTTTAAATTTATAATTTAGTTTCGGGCACTAAAATAGGGTTCCTACGCTACGTAGTTATAGACAGTTTCTTCTCATTTTGTACATACTTACGCTCATTTACCCAAACTTGCGCAAAATGTGAAAAAAAACAGACATAAAAGATCAACATCCTGTCGTACTGGGTCTGTATTTTCACCAACACTTCCCTTGGCGGTCTTCGCTGTACGAGTACTATCAACTAAGTATGCCAGATGCTTCAAGTCGTCGACTAAATCATCTCTACTTGCAATAACGTTTTCTGCTCCAATGAAGCATTGAATTGACATTGCATTACAGTTGATGTTGCAGCAATTGCTTCGACTATACTCGTCTGGTTGGGTTGTAATTTTTTCTCGTTCTTGCTGTTGTTGTCGTCACTGTCATCGTTGTCAATGTCAATGCTTTATGTTGCAGCTCAAATTGTCATCGCACTACATACATACATTAGTGTGGTCCAAAAAGAGTAAAGTCTAAATTTTAATTCTCATTTTCGTTGTTGGTGTTTCCGACAGGATAGGAGTGTGTTGTAATGTGGAACGATTTTCAGGCATCCCTTGTCAAATTTGGTTTGGAGACAAACCGACACTGAAGATGACACAACGCCGAAACCGGTTTGTCTCCATCACCAAATTTGACAAGGGATGACGAAAAATCGTTCCACATTACATCTAAATTTTAATGCTCTCACCCCGTAGAATTGTTCTATATCATTTTGCGGGTATTTTATATGGGGTAAAACAACTTTTTGTAGTAATGGTATAGAATTCTTGAAAAGCAATATCTTTCGATCGGAATAATTCGGTTCTCCTCCGGAGCCTTATTTAAAAAATTTTTAATTCTAACGACTTTTTATTGGTCCCCACATTGCATTTTTTCGGGTAGTTACTAGGAAAAACTGGTTTAATAAAAAATTGTGTATTATTATTGAAAATCTCCTGCAGAGTTCCAATCGAAAAATATTGATTTTTAACAATTCTATGAAGAGTTGTTTTTTCACCATATAAAGTATATGGAAAACTTTGAGAGCTTTGAGCTACCTCGAAATAAGCATTTTTTAATTTCAAAATAAAAAAAGAATTGTATACTTTTTCGATATAGAAAAATCCTTGGGGTGAGAGCATTAAACTTCCGACTTTACTTTTTTTACATGCATGTTGGGATCACCCTAATGTTCATACATATGAATGTAAGAATACGAGAGCTGCCATTACTTGGCAGAACGTTTCGCAACTTTTAATTTCATTTTATTTTTTCCATTTTGCTATTTGCAACAAATTCTTTTCGTTTATCTTCCGTTGCTACTTCTTCTCCTGCAACTTGTCTTTCCGCTGCGTTGCGTTTAAATGTTTTTTTTTTTCTGAATCCCGCACTGAAACCCGTTTAAATTAAATCGACAACCCAAGTGCCGTTCGATGCAACTGTCTCTGCGGTCGTTGTTGTTGTAATATTTTCCATTTATTATAATTGTTGATTGTGCATTTACTGTTTATGCTGCTATTGCTGTTACAGTTGCATACAATGCCGTACACAATTCACCATACCTTCCACTGATTCTGATCACTTCATATTCGGTGGGTCGGGGATGTGGCTGCTTCTGCTTTTGCTTCGGCTGCCGTTGGTAAAAAAACTGCCAATCATACATATATATATATACATATGTTACCGGCCATAACCGATTTTAGGACAAACTAGTTTCGCCTAGGCTAAACTAGATCAGGGGCCACAGTATTTTGGCGCAGAACACCTTTCCGCGTAGGTGGCCTTCGGCTGCACTTCAAAAAAATAACCCTCATCAGTCCAATAGTGATGTGCTGAGTCGATACTTTGAAGTATTGATCGATACTCGGTACCGATTTAAAAAGTATCCAATACTTTCGATACTCGGTACCGAAACGTTTAGGCTTCCATTTAGAACGCATGTAGACCAAAAATAAAAGCGGTTTATGGGAGCCTAGCCTATCAAAAGCAAGTCTAGGGGCTAATAGAGGTTTTAATTTTCATTTTCCATCGCCACAATGCAGAGAAACTCTTCCTTATTTGAAACGTTTTTTTCTTTCCTTCATCCGTCAAAGCATTTTTCTTAAATTTGAGATCTACGAAGGTGCAATTTGATAAAACGGTATTTTACTGTTGCGACGATATAAAGAAGGCGATGAGAATGTTTTGATATGTGGTTTCCACATTGCTTAGTACAAATTGTTCAACTTTTCGGAAAGCATCGTCTTACACGTACTAATTGTGAAGCATATGCATAGTCGAAATAAAGTCGATGCAACTTTTTTGACAGATATTCTGTTGAAAATTATGTCAAAAAGCCGCAATTATGTATAGAATCGGTATTGGTTACCGAAAGGAAGTATTGGGTACCGAAATCTTCCTAAAGTATTGGGTACCGGCAATTCAGCACATCACTACAGTCCAACTCCAGGTACGCAGTCCACAATATTGTTGCGTCCAACTTGTTTCAGCATTGGACAGATATATTGGATCTAGGTGGAACTAATTTAGCCTAGGAAAAAACTAGTTTGTCCTAAGATCGGGTTCGGCCGGCAACATATGTGTACAGAATAAAAGGTAAAGGGTAGATGAGCATTGCTGGCGGCATTGCACACATTTGAAATATGTCAGACGAATGTTAAAACAAAAGTTTTGCACAAAAATAAAAAAATTAGGTAAACACGAATATTTGCACACATGGGAATCGCTCATGCTGATATTTTGTATACGAAAATATATGTACATACATATGTATGAATGTGTGCATAGATTTTTATACCCGAGCGCACTTCTGCACATGGTATTATAATTTTGTTCACATAACGGGTGTTTGTAACAGCCTAAAGAAATTGAAAGGGTAAGATGCTGTTGAAAATGGGTGAAATCGCGAAATTGTACCCGCTTCCCGCTTATGTACAATGTACATATACACACTAATGTTCGCTCACAACCTTGCTAATACGCACCGTTTGTTCCTGCCCACTAGCTGCACTAACTGTTCGCAGCTGAAATTCAACTTGACTAAATGTGTCACAGCAGCACCGTTTCGTATTGCAACAGTTACCAACTGGCCACCGGCAACCAAACCCATCAACCAACAAGTTACTGCGCCTTCTTTTGATCTTTGCGTTGGTTCTTACTTATGTAAGCTTTTAAGAATTAAATATTTGTGGTGAAACTAAAGGCGGGGATTTATTATGAATTTCGCAGAAAACGGTTAATAGAACAGCAAATACTCGTTTTGTGCTAGAATTCGTGACAAGTTAGGATAGTTGGCTTTTTGTTCGTCTCGAAAAAACTTTATGGTTTGTGGTTGCCGTCATGCCATACTCGACCGAAAGCTTGAGTTATATCAATAAATGCGGTTTACAAGCCTGTGCACCACTTGTTCGATTGTGCTGTGTTGTTTTCTGAAACCGTTTTGGTGATTAGGGATAATCTTTCGTTCTTCTATTATCGGTATCAATCTCTAATCTAAAAGTGTCTACATAATTTTAAAGGCGTTGGCTAGTTAACTGATCGGGCGGGTACTCGGGTAACTTTCCATTGAGGTGGAACCAAACCTGATGAGAGGATAGTGTTCATATACGCAAGTAAGGAAAGTGATTCCTTCTTTCGGGATCTGTTCTAGTATTTCTCCAGTAATTAGATCGTAACCAGGAACCTTATTGGCTTTGAGTTTTTTGTTCGCTACCTTAACTTCAACTTTTGAGAATATTTTTGTGGGTTGGTCAATTGGAATGTTTTTGATGACGTGAAAATGTTTTTGCAAATACAAACTCGATACTTTTTTTCGGCGGTGGGTAAACGCGCACTAGCCCTATTATTCTTGGCGCTAGAAACATTAGGGGAGATACCTCTGTTATTGAAGAAAATAAACTAAAAAGAAAAAGAGTAGCGTACAAAGAAAAAACTAAAATATAAAATCAACGTAGCCATGCAAATTTAAATGGAGAAAAGGAGACTGCAATAAGAAAAGTTTTTTGAAATTTCGAAGTTCTTTTTAAAAAATCCTGACGTCAGAGAGAAAAAATAAAAATTCAGCCCCATAGTTTTGTGAGTATTTTGATTGTTTCGTGTGTTTTGAAAATTTTTTGGTTTCTGTCTTAAAGCTTAAACAGACGGGGCAGCGTTGATCCGGACAAACTCGGACTTAATCCGGATCAAGTATAGTTAATTCCCGAGTTGATCCGGATAAACGCTGCCGTCTGTTTATGCTTTTACGGTGTTATCTGTGTTAATCGTAATTAGGGATTTCACACCAAATTCGTTACGTTGGCGGTTCCTTGTTTGGCTGCTCGGCAAATATGTTTGCTGTGATCGGCATCATGGACTTATTTCGGTTAATTTGGGAATGATCTTCGCAACAGCCGAGTTATAAGAATTTTATTATATGTACAAGTAAAATTAATACTTTAAACATTAACACTGAAATGTACTTCGCTCTTTCAAACAGCTCTATGCTATTTTGCCGATTACCCTATGGCCGATTAACTTATGACTTAAAAAATATATATTCAACAATTTTTATGAGCTCGAGGCCGTATTGAGTGCAAATTTATTGTGAAAAAGCAAGAAATAAAAAAAAATTAACTTAGCGCATACACGCAATATCTTCATAGCCAAAAGTACCGTTACGACTAGGTATCGATACTTTCTTTCGATACTACTTCTAAGTAAAAGTATCGATACCTTGATTCAGTCATGGGCTTGGCTCCGACCTCAATCTCATTACTGGGTTTAATTTGAAAGCCCGATGATGATAGTTAATTGTTGTTTTAGAATATGCAAAAAATTATCAGCCTTATTATGTATCACGCACGGTTTAAACGCAACCGAGACGATTCAAACTTAACTGATGAAAAGTAAAACGAAAACGACCGATAGAGTTATAAAATCGTAATCAGAGACGTTGTCGTCTGCAGACGAATCGTTCGATTTGCCTATCGTTGCCCAATCTCTTCAGCATTCATTCCTATCAGAACCAGAAAAAAATACAGTTTTCTACATTCCGACTGTTATACTAAGTTACTGGGTCAAAAGTTCAAATTTAAATAAATAGGCGCTGCTAAGTGTTAAACGATTTTTAATTTAATGAATAAAAATCAAACGAAACGAAAAGCTATCTCCGAATGTCGTAAAACTCAATGCTCACGCAGCGTTGGTCTGCTTTATACATACATACATACATACATATATATATATATGTAGTCGCTCAGCTCTTTTACCTAGTTATTTTAATATGTACTTGTATGCAGGTTCTTTTTCTTTCCCGCTTTTATAAGCCAAACATAGCGGGTGTCCCAATTCTGCTAATCTTGCCTATTGCCACGCATTGCTGTTTGCTGTTGCAAGTTGGTTGCCGTCGTAGTCAAGTTTAAGTTGGTCAAATCGACATTTTCGCTGCTTGTTACAAAGAACTGGCCTAACAGCATACTTTTGCGCGCGACCATAACTTTTCATAGTAATTTTTCCGTACCACCGCGCCACCACACCATTCTCTCTAATCATCTTGTTCACACAGCAGCAATTCTAGTAGCGTCGACTAATCAATGAAAATGCCCAGTTGCGCAGGCGCTTACCGAAGCGCATAAACTAGACAGGGAATAGGAAAGGAGCTACATACATACATACATATGTACATATGTATGGACATACGTTGCTTAAAGCGTGGCACACTTTTCGTGACAGCCTTTCGGCCTTTCGGTCATTTGGCCGCACATTGCATGCCAAACTGCCGCTGCTGCCTCCTTGCTGGCACTCTACTTAGTACGAGTTTGTTATGTGTGTATACATACATACATACATACATATCTGTGGCGACTGGATTGGCCTGAAATTTATTACCAACAAAGAAACTAGGAATTTTTCTCGAGATGCAGCAAGCGATTGCCACTGCAACTCAGTGTTTTTGTACGGCGTATACTGTATTGTTGTTGTAGCGCAGTAATCGAGCAATCTAGAACCGGCTACAGCATTGCATTGCCATTGCAGTCAATCAATGGCTGAAAGCCGTTAGATTGTCCCGTTTTTAAGTTTATTTTACAAAAGCGCTCGCCTTTAGTTTTTTATATCCCGCTGTGTGTGTACAAGCACAGGTTGCCTGTTATAGCCGCCGTTTGTGATTGTGTTTATACTTGGGTACCCAATTGGAATTAGTCAATTAAGTGGATTTTTAAAGCCGCGCAAGGAAAGTGCATCAGACTTCCATATACCTACCTGAAGTACTCTTACATGTACTTATCATCAATAGCGGTTTGTCCGAAAATATGTCCTTAAGCGACCAGCTTAATTTCTATTTCACATACAAACATGCATACCCATGATCAGTTTCCATTATTTGTTTTTTTTTTAATGACATTTATTGTTGCGTGTAGTTGAGCGCACATTCGATTTCGCGCAGGGTTCTTATGGTTGCGCTTTTATATTAGTGCATAAGCGTCAATGTATGCATATACAAAAGTTTATGGTATGCGTTTATTCTATGTTGCAAGCGAACTGGTTTGGGATCCACTTCATAAATATTTAAAATTGCCAATAAACTGTGAACTAATGCTTTTGACATTCTTTCGGCCTCTGCATAGCAACCATCAACTTTGGCAACGGGGATTTCGTTTGACACAGTTTAGCTTTTTAGTCCCAGTGAAGCATTGAAACGTTTAACAGAAGACGCCCACTAACAAACGTAGGTACCTATGTACTTACTTGGTGTGTTCAATGTGGGAATTACGTATACGTTATTTATTTCGATACACAGTTTGTTAATAAATTTAAGATTTTGTGTATTCTTAAATTTCGTTAGGAGATATTTGGGTTAATCAGATAGATATAAGAGAGGATGTGCACTTTTGTGACTTTAGATCTACATAGTGTGCGCTCAGAACTTATCACAAAGACTTCGTGCGTTTCTATTCAGCGTTTCTGTTCACTGTCTTTGATTTTTCGAAGACAGTTCATTGTGTGGATGCCAACTTCACTCAAACAATATGACAACTAATACATATTCTCATTTATCTTGCCTTGTGTAAACGCAAGGTTATGCAAGTAATGGCATTGCCGGAATTACTTGCGTCAAAATTGCCAACATGGTGCTTTATACAAACACACACAGTTAGTATGTTCCAATACGAATCCAGTTTACGGAATTTAGTTAGTCAGAACTTACAGGAAGGAACCTGATCTTCGGGTTCGTCCTTTTTCAGGTTAGAATAACGGTTACGGTTTCGGTTTCGGTTTTATTCCTTGCTTTAAATCTTCTTTCAATAAATTTTTCGTAATTCTTAAAACTTAGAATTTGAGCTCAAATGCTCCGAAAAAAAACCGAAATCATGCTTCAGATCGCCGGAATCTTTTCTTGTTCCTCCTTTCAAGAATCATAAAAATTATAACGAAAACCGTTGGAGCCATCAAATTAAGTTTTTTGACTGAAGAATCCACAACCTTCTGGTCCTGCTTTAGGGCATATTTGGATCGGCGAGCCCGGATATACGCCCCTTTTTTCAGATTGGCTCTCATTTACGAAAATTTGCGAATTGTGTAGAATTTTCAGATTCAAAAATTGAATGCTTTCTTAATTTAAATTAAATAAATAACTTAAAAATAAAAAATAACACGGTAAAGTGTGCTAAACACCCAAATGGGCGTGACTCGCTCACTTATGATGAAATGCTGTATCGCAGTAGCCCCTTCACCAATCCTTACTAGCCTTGCTTAGGGTCCTGCTAAGAAATCTGTTGAAAAGCTTTGAATTCGGGCAATAACCACGCCCACCTCCCATATATATACGGTAATTTTCAGAAACACGAAAACTGCAATAAATAATTAACTACTGTAGCTAGTTCACTTCAAATGGATCATTGCAAAATAGCCACTGAGCAGAAAATTAGATTATTATAAATTTTTGGACAATGGTCACAACCCCAAATGTGTATCTCGGTAACCGATTTATCAATTTCTATCAAACTCGGTGCACTTAATTACCTTGGGATGGAAAAGCCATTCGTTAAAAATTATTTAAGTTGGACTAAAATTACACCCGAACGGTAAATTTCAGAAATGCGAGAACTCCGACATTTCAATAACTGAGGACTTTATTTTACTCCAAGTTAATAGTTACAATAATCACTTAACTTTTAGGAATTGGGCGTGGCACCGCCCACCTTATGACTACAAAGATTTATCTCGGTAACCACTTTATCGATTTCTACCAAAATTGGTTCAATTATTACATTAAGTTTAACTCAATATATTATCGAGAACGTTAGAGATCGGGAAAAACACCCATGCTGTATTCGATCAAACTAATGCATTTTTAATTGTGACACCATCGATTCTCCCTATAACTAGCCGTTGAACATTTCTGCTTGGAATCCCTTTTGAAGGATCTTAAACTTCGTCTTTAAATAGCGGAGAAAGCAGTCGTAGGCGAACAGTTTTATAACAGACGTTTATAGCCGAGGATCCAAAATACATACATAAAATAATTTTTGTGTTTTATTACCAAACTATGAAAAAGCATCTGGAAAGTGCAGAATGGAAACGTATTTGAACCAAAAATCCGCTAAACACGATAGTTCCCAACCAGTTCTAAATTCGTCACTTTAGATATATTTTTCTAATGAAAAAAGTGAAATTAAATAGTTTTTTAAAAGTACCATACTTTGCTGATTTTGGACTGGTGAGGATCTAGTTACTATCAGACTGGTTAGTTTTTGGCGATAGAGGTCTAGTACGGAACTAGAAATTTCATTCTCTACTTCGCGATTTTCCTGCAGGGTGTTTATAATAGTAATATTAGTTTAATATTTCGTTTTAAGTGCTTCGTTAGGAATGTAACAGTTCGAAGTCCTCCATGGCCACAACGTTTTACTGACACCCCTGTGTATCCACTTTTTGAATAATTTTATTTTTTTAGGCAAAAGCGGTTTCATTTCTCTACGTAGTCATCTTTTTAACCGACTTCCAAAAAAGGAGGAGGTTATCAGTTCGTCGGAGTATTTTTTATTTTTTTTTTATTTTTTTTTTATGTATGTTACCGCATAACTTTGGACCACGGCAACCGATTTCGATAATTCTTTTTGCCTCGGAAAGGTAGTGTCTCAAAGGTAGTGTAGATCCCATACTAATCTGGTTTAGATCCGATCAGTGGATGATGAGATACATATATAAATTTTTTTTTATATGAGAGTTGAAGTCGGTTTTTTTTGCTAAAAATTACTTGTAATTCAATACATTTAGTATTTTGTTTTTCTATCTATTGCATCATTTATAAATAGTTTGTTCCCAAAATATTTAGAAATTTGCTAAGCTCCTTTCGGTAATAAGCTCTTGGCTTTCGCAATGCAACAACACAAACTCGGCTATTTATCCGAGTTCAGCCAGGTCGGTTAAAAAATACGCCACCTGAAGAGTAGTGTTGTTAAGTGAAAAACTGCTCTATTGTGAATTGTTAATGGGAAAGTGGAGAAGGAAATTTTTGTTTTCGTATATACATGATTTATATTTTAATTATGTATATATATTTCGCAAATACCTCGCATAATTACTAATTTCTATTGTTTTTTTTTTGTGTCTAAATCCCGTTGAACTAATCACATGTGTCTTGCCAGCTACCAGCAGGGTTGCTTAAGTAGCTAAAAGGAAATTTTACCCGAGTTGAGCGTTCTTTTGTTGCTCGCTTACAAAAAAATGCAGCTTCTCTACCAGCTAATCACATTCATTCGTGGCCAACATTTATGCAGTTAACCTTCACAAAAAGCGCCTTTTAACATTTGCACAGAATTCCGCTAATTATAAGAAGTGGCTTTGCGCACGCGCAGCAACCAGCCAACTGACAACAGCTATATTGTCATGTTATAATATTGCAACTTTTATCTACATACATATGTATGTAGGTTAGGGCGGGTCAAATTGAGTGCGAGATTTATTCGACTATGCGCGTATAACACAGAAGGATTCTATGTGTAAATCGAAGCACATTTGCCGAAGAAACCATGGGTCTAAAATCAATTTGTAGTTTGCCAAATTGCTTCGGCAAATTTGCTTAAAATTTTACGTAGAATCCTCCTATGCTATACGAGCATAGTCAAGAAAATATTGACTCGCCCTAATGCAGGTGCTAAACACACAATTAGCTGTGGAAATTTTCCTTTTGGTTTGCCACTGCGGTTTGTTTCAACTTCTAGTAACTTCTTCTGTTGCTACAAGTAATTCTACCTGCATTCTTGCCGCTATTCCGCTTTTTTCTTACCTTGTTGCCATTCACCATTCTGTAATCGCGTTAAATTTATGCATTAAT